>NW_007252964.1:11004-23718 GCF_000164805.1 Carlito syrichta | reverse complement strand
AATCCGCTCACCTCAGCCTCCCAAGGCGCGGGATTACAGGCTGAGCCACCGAGCCCAGCTAAAAATTTCTTTCTTTGAGTTGGAGTCTCACTCTGTCGCCCAGGGTGGAGTGCAGTGGCATGCTCCCGGCCACCGCAGCCTCAGCCTGCTGGGCTCAGGTGATCATTCCACCTCAGCCTTTCAAGTAGCTAGAACTACAGGCACACACCACCATGCCCAGCTAATTTTTGTGATTTACTGTAGAAACGAGGTCTCGTCAAATTGCCCGGGTGGGTCTCGAACCCACGGGTTCAGGCAATCCACTCACCTCAGCCTCCCAAAGTGCTGGGATTACATGTTGAGCCACCGTGGCTGTCCCCAAATTTTTTTTAATGAGATGGGGTTGGGCATGGTGGCTCACGCCTATATTCCCAACCCTTTGGGAGGCAGAGAGGAAAGGATTGCTTGAGCCCAGGGGTTCGGGACCAGCCCAGACAACTTGACAAGACCTCGTCTCTACAATAAACCAAAAAAAAATTAGCCTAGCGTGGTGACGTGCATCTGTAGTTCTAGCTACTTGGAAGGCTGAGGAGGAAGGATTACCTGAACCCAGTGAGTGGAGGCTGTGGTGGCTGTGAGTGTGCCACTGCACTCCAACCTGGGTGACAGAGTGAGACTCTGCCTCAAAAAAAAAAAAAAAAAAAAGAGCTAGGTGTGGTGGTACCTGCCAGGAGTCTCAGCTCTTTGGGAGGCTGAGGCAGGAGGATCACCTGAGCCCAAAAGGTTGAGGCCCTGGTGAGCTGCGATGGTGCCACTGCACTCCAACCCGGGCAACAGCGTGAGACCCCCACTCCAATACATAAATAAATAAAGTCTGTTTTTATTTTCTACAGAGGGCAGAGAGAGACTTGGTCGCCAACTCCTCCCTTTTTCCCGGGTGGGGTCCCAGGCCCAAGTTTGGGAAGAGAGACCCGAGTTTCCACGAGGTGGCCTGGGACGTGTCTCCCCAGATCTGTCCCCCACCTCCCAAGAGCACGAGATGTGTGCTCAGTCACTTTGTGTCTATGTGTCCCTTGGCTGGTAGGGCGGCCACGCTGACGGGTTCCCAGTGAGGGGCCCAGGGCCCTTTCCCTCTGTGATGGCTTTCTGGGGAAGACACACCAGGGGAAGCGCCAGCCTCTTCCAAAGGGGCAGTGGAGCCTCCCAGAAGGGGAGGGGCCTGCCAGGGTCCAGCCGGGCGAGGGCTGCGCCGTCCCACACGGCCCCCGAAGTACGACTGGTCTGGACGGAGGTGTGCCTGGTCCGGAAAACACACACCCGCTTTCAAAGACGAGGTATGGAGAAAAAGGATCTCCTAGGAGTTCCAATCTTCACTCCGTGTTGAAATGACAACATTTGGGATAGACTGGGTTGAATACAGACCCGCGGGAAGGCATCCCACCCATTCTTACTTTGTTTTAGTTTGGCTATCGGAAAATTTAAGATGACATCTGTGACTCAAGTCTGTGACAACTGTCCCCATTTTCCTCTCTCATTTTTGAATTGGAGTCTCACTCTGTCGCCCGGGCTGGAGTGCAGTGGCATGCTCATGGCCACTGCAGCCTCGACCTGCCAGGCTCCGGCGATCCTTCCGCCTCAGCCTTCCGAGTAGCCGGAATTACAGGCGCGCACTACCATGCCTGGCTAATTTTTTGATTTTATTGTAGAGACGAGGTCTCGCCAAGTTGCCCAGGCAGGTCTCGAACCCGCAGGCTCAGGCAGTCCACTCACCTCAGCCTCCCAAAGTGTGGGATTTCAGGCGGAGCCACCGAGCCCGGCTACCCCTCATTATTTTTAAGGCACCCAGGACGGCCCAAGAAAGAGAAAAGCCTGTGCTGGGAATGTCACTCTGTGTCCCTGATGGGGAAATAGATCCAGGAGGGTTTAGGGAGGGGCCCGGCCGCTCTTCCCACGGCGGAGGGGGCCGTGGCTGGGGGTCAGCGCTCCGGATTTCTAAGCCCATGTGCAGAGAGCCCTTAGGAGTTGTGTCTTGACCGGGCGTGGTGGCTCACACCTTTAATCCCAGCACTTTGAGAGGTCCGGGTAGGAGGATCGCTTGAGTCCAGGAGTTCAAGACCACCCTGGGCAACTTAGCAAGAACTTATCTCTAGAAAAACAAAATCTAGCTGGGTGTCATGGCGCGTGGCTATCATCCTGGGAGACTGAGGTAGGAAGATGGCCTGAACCCAGGAGGTCTAGGCTGTGGGGAACCGTGAGCATGCCACAGCACTCCAGCTTGGGCAATGGAGTGAGACTCCTGACTCAAGAAAACCAAAACAAGTCATCTCTTTGTGCAGGTGGCAGAGGGAGGCCCAGCAAGAGGCAGGGGCTTGCCCAAGGCCACACAGCTAGTCCAGGACGCCACACTGGCTCCTGCGGTCCTGCCTGAAGACAGTAGGGGCCCTCTGCCAAGGTGCTTGTTTTGGGTACTCTGTCAGTGACCTCTGTCTTTTTGGAGGGGGACTCTCCCTGTAAACACCAGGGATTTTGGGGGGGGTTGAAATCTCACTCTGGCACCCAGGCTGGAGTGCAGTGGCACACACACGGTCACCCCAGCATTGAACTGCTGGGCTCAGGTGATCCCTCTGCCTCAGCCTTCCAAGTAGCTGGAACTACAGGCACACACCACCATGCTCAGCTTTTTTTTAGTTATTGTAGAGACAACGTCTCCCCAAGTTGCCTGAGCTGGTCTCGAACCTGTATGCTCAGGCAATCCTCTCACCTCGGCCTCCCAGAGTGCTGGAACTACAGGCGTGAGCCACCGCACGTGGCCCGTTTCTTCCAGTTTGAGTTGTTGTTGACAGTCTGTGAGTGGGGTCACCCAACCTAACTCTTTCCCTTCCCTCAGGACTGATTTCACCCAGACAGGAGCCGGGCAGGAGTCCTCACTGGCCCCTCCATGTGGCTTTCTGTTACCCAGGAGACAGTTTGGGCCATCCTGGAGGGGGCAGATCCCTTCTTGCACTCAGCACCCCGACCTGACAGTGAAAACCAAACGTGTGGCCCTCACCTGTATTTTTTTTCCTTTTTGCTATCAGGGTCTTAACTCTTGCCCAGGTTGGGGTGCAGTGGCACGATCATGGCTCACCACAGCTTCAACCTCTTGGGCTCAGGCAAGCCTCCCACCTCAGCCTCCTGAGTAGCTGGGACTACAGGCGTGAGCTACCGTGCCCAGCTAACTTTTTCTTTTTTGTAGAGACAAAGTCTCACTATGTTGCCCAGGCTGGTCTCAAGCTCCTGGGCTCAAGTAATCCTCCTACCTTGGCCTCCCAAAGTGCCAGGGTTGCAGGCTTGAGCCACTGAGCCCGGCTTACTGGTGCTGGGCTTTCGTGGGGTTGCCGTCCTTCCTCCTCCTACAAGACAGGGTCATTCCCATTATGCAAATGAGGCCCCTAGTCTCGGGGAGGGGGAGAGCTGTGTTCAAGGTCAAACCTGAAGTGTCAGGGCTAAAACTCAACTTGGGGCTGCCTGACTCAGACCCCAGCTAAAGGGCCTGCACTTTCTTTCTTTCTTTCTTTCTCTTTGAGTCGGAGTCTCACTCTGTCGCCCAGACTGGAGTGCAGTGGCTGCTCCCGGCCACCCAGCCTGGACCTGCTGGACCCTGGCCATCCTTCTGCTTCAGCCTTCCAAGTGGCCAGAACTACAGGCGCACGTTACCATGCCCAGCTAATTTTTTATTTATTGTGGAGACGAGGTCTCACCAAGTTGCCCAGGCTGGTTTCGAACCCTCGGGCTCAGGCAATCCACTCGCCTCCGCCTCCCAAAGCGCTGGGATTACAGGCTGAGCCACCCAGCCCGGCCAAGGGCCTGCACTTTCTACTGTCATACCACATTCAATGCCAAGTCTAAAACCAGACCTAACATGAGCACCAAAGTGAAAGTCTTATGGCCGGGCGCAGGGGCTCACACCTACAATCCCAGCACTTTGAGAGACCAAGGCGGGAGAATTGCTTGAGTTCAGGAGTTCGAGACCAGTTTAGACAACATAGTGAAAACCTGTTTCGACCAAAAAATATTTTTAAATGAGCTGGGCATAGCAGGGCATGCTGGTAGTCCCAGCTACTGGGGAGCCTGAGGCAGGAGGAAGTCCAGGCTGCAGTGAGCCATGAGTGTACCACTGCACTCCAACCTGGGAGACAGTGAGTCCCTGAATCAAAATAATAATAATAAATCTTAAGTAATGTAATGTGGTGATTTGTGATGCACAGACTTGCCGGGAGTGAGGGAGCAGATTATCTCAAATTGATTTTGTTAGGGTGCGGACAGACAGGGTGAGGGTAGAGAGGCGCAGGGAGACGCAGCACTGCCAGGACTGGCAACCCAGCGATCCAAGTAGATGGCAAAGAATTGCAACACACAAAAAGGCTAGGAAGGAAAAGTTTATTTAAAAGTAGATTAGAAGCCGGGCTTGGTGGCTCAACCTGTAATCCTGCGCCTTTGGGAGGCTGAGGTGAGTGGATTGCCTGAGCCCGCGGGTTCGAGACCCGCCTGGGCAACGAGACCTCATCTCTACAATAAACCAAAAAATCAGCCGGGCGTGGTAGCGCGCGCCTGTAATTCCGGCCACTCGGAAGGCTGAGGCGGAAGGATCGCCAGAGCCCAGCAGGTCGAGGCTGCGGTGGCCGGGAGCGGCCCCTGCATTCCAGTCTGGGCGACAGAGTGAGACTCCAACTCAAAAATAATAATAATAATAAGTAGATTAGAGAGAGAAACAGAAGGAAGAGAGAAGCTTCACCTCCCCAAGGTGGGGGAGGGAACCAAAGCCAGGAAGCATGGCGACAGCCGTGGCTCAGAGAGCACATGGTCACACCAGACTCTAGCAAGGCAATGGCCGCTGGTTGCTTGGGATTGAGTCCTTTTAACCATTCCCCTTGGGGGGAAGATGGTTGGGTGATTGGGTGGGCTGCTTCCTCGGCATCACCAAGGGCCAGGCAAGCGCAGGTAATGACAGCAGGTGATGGACAGCAGGCAGAGGGGTGGGTTAGTCACATGACTGCTGCTAAATTCCTTGACCACGGTGGACTGGTCATATTATTACTTTTATGGTTTTGGCCTTGACAAGGAATCAGAAGTCTACGAGAGATTATTATGCTAAACCACGAATGGTTGGGCTGTCCTGGTCTTGCATCTGAAGGAGATTTGCCCAGGGGGGCTGGGATGGGCTGCTGTTTGTCCTGCAGTAGAATGTCTGAAAAGGCTTTCTAATGGCTACGCTGAGGCAAGAAGACTAAAGAATAAGCTAAGTTTCTTCTAGGTTTCTATAGGTACCTGTCAGATTTTTTGCTGATAACAATGACAATCTGAAAACATATACAAAACAGATTTGGACCAGGTACAGGGGCTCACGTCTATAATCTTGGGAGACTCGGTGAAAGGATTGTGTAAACCCACAGGTTCGAGACCAACATGGGCAACTTGGTGAGACCTCATCTCTACAATAAATTAAAAAAATCACCCAGGCGTGGTAGCGCTCGCCTATAGTTCTGCCTACTTGGAAGGCTGAGGCAGAAAGATCACCAGAGTCCAGCAGGTCGAGGCTGCGGTGGCCGTGAGCTTGTAACTGTACTCCAGCCTGGGCGACAGAGTGAAACTCCAACTCAAAAACAAACAAAAAAACTAGATTTGTTTGAATATACTGAAGACAGAAAGGAATCATGCTTGTGAGAGAGTAGAGCTCAGAAAACAGAAGAGGTTGAGTATGTGTCTGACACCTGTAGTCCCAGCACTTTGGGAGGCTGAGATGAGGATTGCCTGAGCCCAGGGGCTGGAGGCCAGCCTGGGCAACTTGAGAAGACTTCATCTCTAAAATAAATAAAGGCCGGGCTCGGTGGCTTAGCCTGTAATTCCAGCACTTTGGGAGGTTGAGGCAAGTGGATTACCTAAGCCCGCAGGTTCAAGACCAGCCTGGGCAACTTGACAAGACCTCATCTCTACAGTAAAATTAAAAAACTAGCCAGGCATGGTAGTGTGCACCTGTAGTTCTGGCTACTTGGAAAGCTGAGGTGGAAGGATGGCCTGAGCCCAGCTGGTTGAGGCCACGGTGGCAGCGAGCGTACCACTACACTCCAGTCTGGGCGACAGAGTGAGACTCCGACTCAAAGATAAATAAAACTGAACATTCATTGGAAAGGATTAAAGCATATTAGACTCACTATCTTTTTTTGAGACACTGTTTCACTCTGTCACCCAGGCTGGAGTACAGCAACACAATCACAGCTCACTGCAGCTTCAACCTCCTGGGCTCAGACATCCCCTCCACCTCAGCCTCCTGAGTAGCCGGGACTACAGGTGCACACCGCCATGCCTGTAGAGACGAGGTCTTGCTATAATGCCCAGGCTGGTCTTGAACTCATGGGTACAACTGATCCTTCCACCTTGGCCTCCCAAAGTGCTGAGATTACAGGTATGAGCCACTGTGCCTGGCCTAGACTCTAATTTTTTTTTTTGAGTTGACATCTCACTCTGTCACTCAGGCTGGAGTGCAGTAGCACATGCATAGCCACTGCAGCCTTGATCTGCTGGGTTCAGGTGATCTTCCACCTAAGCCTTTCAAGAAGCTGGAACCACAGGCACGCGCCACCATACCCGGCTAATTTTGTATTCATTGTAGAGATGAGGTCTTGCTAAGTTGCCCAGGCTGGTCTCGAACCCATGGGCTCAAGCAATCCTCTCATCTCGGCCTCCCAAAGTGCTGGGGTTACAGGCTGAGTCACTGAGCCCAGCTTAGACTCTACTTTAAAAGGGCCAGCAAATTTAAAGACGAATCAATAGAAATTATCTGCACTAAAGCACAAGAGCACATTGCTCCTCATTAACCTGTAACCAGGTAAGGTGTCTGTCTGACATACGTGTGATTGGAATCCCAAAGGAGAAAAAAGGGAGAACTAATGAAAAATTTGATGAAATATTTGGCTGAGGCCAGGTGTGGTTGCTCATGCCTGCAATCCCAGCTCTTTGTGAGGCAGAAGTGAGAACACAGGGGATCGAGCCCAGCCTGGGCAACTTGGCGAGACCTCGGCTCTACAATAAAACAAAAAATTAGCCAGGTGTGGTAGCTTCCAGCTACTTGGAAAGTTGAGGGGGAAGAATTGCCTGAGCCCAGCAGGTCAACACTGGGGTGACCATGAGTGTGTGCCATTGCAATACAACCTGGGCAACAGAGTGAGACACCTATTCACACACAAAAAAAGAGCCAGGCTTGGTGGCTCAGCCTGTAATCCCACGCTTTGGGAGGCCGAGGTGAGTGGATGGCCTGAGCCCGCAGGTTCAAGACCCACCTGGGCAACTTGGCGAGACCTCATCTCTACAATAAAGCAAAAAATTAGCCGGGTGTGGTAGCACACACCTGTAGTTCTGGCTACTTTGAAGGCTGAGGCAGGAGGATCGCCGGAGCCCAGCAGGTCGAGGCTGTGGTGGCCGGGAGCGGCCGCTACACTCCAGTCTGGGCGACAGAGTGAGACTCCGATTCAAAAAAAAAACCAAAAAAAAAAACACTTCAGTATAAGAAATGTTCACTTTTTTTAGGCTAAAGAGAAACGATATCAGAGTTTCATGTTTACAGGAAAAACGACAAATCGCAACGAGTGCTGGGAATTGTAACTAACTGAATAGATGCAGAACACCATTTTCCTTTTCTTTCTTTCTTTTTTTTTTTTTTTTTAGTTAAGGTCTCACTCTGTTACCCTGATTGGAGTGTAGTGGCACAATCCTGCCTCACCGCATCCTCCAACTCCTGGACTCAGGTGATCCTTCTGCCTCGGCCTCCTGAGCAGCTGGGACCACAGATGCATGCCACCACACCCCGCTAAGTTTTTTACTTTTTACAGATGAGGTCTTTCTATGTTACTGGATTGACCTCAAATGTCTGAGCTCAAGTGATCCTCCTACCTCAGTCTCCCAATGTGCTGGGATTACAGGTGTGAGCCACCATGTGTGACCCTGCTTTTCTTGTCTTTTGTCTTTGTGTGCAGTCTTCATTTCAGATATTTGTTAAAACATCTTTGTTATTTCTTAGGACGAGAGCAAAGATCACCCCTTGCAGAAACTTAGGAACCATGTGCAGAATTTTATGGAGCGGAGGCAACGCTTTAGCTTAAGCCTCACTGCTGACCAGAGAATGGACCTCTGAGTAGACTCAAGGAACAAAGGGAAACCAAGCAGGAAAAGGAGGCTGCCTGTCTGAACCCAACTCCGTCTGCCCTCAGGGTGTATCTTGTGGTGGTCACAGATCGCAGGCTTGTTTTTATTTATTTATTGAGTTGGAGTCTCACTGTCACCCAGATGGGAGTGCAGTGGCCGCTCCTGGCCACCGCAGCCTCGACCTGCTGGGGTCCAGACATCCTCCCGCCTCAGCCTTCCGAGTAGCTGGAACTACAGACATGTGCTGCCATGCCCGGCTACCTTTTTTGATTTTTATTGTAGAGAAGAGGCCTTTCCATGGTGCCCAGGCTGGTCTGGAACGCCTGAGCTCAGGCAATCCTCTCGCCTCAACTTCCCAAAGTGCTGGGATTACAGGCCTGGGCCACTGTGCCCAGCCTGCTCTACTTTTAGATGGCTCGGGTCTACTTGGTTGGCTTCTCCCCTGGCTGAGGTGCCGGGAGGCCAGGGCCACTCAAGCTCCAGCCGACCACACTCCCACAGCAAAGAGTCCCAGACTGAGGGTCCAGGTCCTCCGGAAGTCATTCCTGTCTGTGGTGAGACAGTAGACGCCCCACTGCCAAGCTCCCATGTTGTCGAATCTCAGGATCTTCAAACACTTGCCAAGCCGGTAGCGCTCACGGTGACCCTACGCTTTGAGTTGGGGTCTCACTCCGTTGTACAGGCTGGAGTTCAGTGGCACAATCACAGCTCACCACAGCCTTGATCGGCTGGGCTCAGGCAATCCTTCCGCCTTGGCTGGAGTGCCGTGGCACGCTCATGGCCACCCCACCGTCCGACCTGTTGGGCTCTGGCAATCCTACCTCAGCCTTCCAGGTAGCTGGAACTACAGGTGTGCAACACCACGCCTGGCTAGTTTGTCATTTATTGTAGAGATGAGGTCTCGCCAAGTTGCCCAGGCTGGTCTCAAACCCCTGGGCTCAGGCAATCCTCTTGCCTCAGCCTCCCAAAGTACTGGGATTACAGGCTTGAATTATTGCACCTGGCCAAATTGAAATTTTTATTGAGATCATTGTAGACTCCTGTACAGTTACAAGAAATAAGCCGGCACGGTGGCTCATACCTGTAATCCAAGCACTTTGGGAGGCCGAGGTGGGAAGAATGCTTGAGCCCAGCAGTTCAAAATCAGCCTGGGCAAAACAGCAAGACCTCCTGCTCTCTATAAAAAATTTTTAAAAACACCTGGGCATGGTGGTGCACCTGTAATACCAGCTAATTGGGAGGCTGAGGAGGGAGGATCACCTGAACCCAGGAGATCAAGGCTGTGGTGAGCCGTGGTCGTGCCACTGACTCCAGCCTGGGTGGCAGAATGAGACTCCGATGCAGAGAGAGAGAGAAATACTGCAGGAGAGCCCAGGACGCTCTGTCCAGCTTCCCCTCATGACAGCATTCCCCAGAACCACGGGACCTCGCGGCCGCGCCCTGGCAGGCGCAGCCCACCCACCCGCCTTCCTCCCAGCCCCAGCCCTACATACACGCGCCTGTGCCTGCGTGTCGTTCTGCACAACTCTCGGGCAGGCTCGTGTCTCCTCCACCACAGCCAGGACGTGCACTACTCCACCGCCAAGGACCCCTCCACCGTCCCTAGCCTCTTGCCTCCTCCACTTGGCCTCCGTTTCCGAAACCCGGTTGTGCCCCAGTATGATCTAAACGGAATCAAAGTGGAGGTAGCCTTCTTTTCTGGAGCGCCTTACCTGTTTCTCTGCCCTATCTGTCTGTCAGTAGACACAGTGTCTTGCTCGGTTGCCCGGGCTGGAGTGTCGGTGTTAGGACACACGCTCAGCGGGGCTTCCAGCATGTCAGGTCAGGCCTACTGAGGGCGCAGGGTATCCGGGTGCAAGCGATGCCACATGCAAGATGCAAAGAGTCCTACAGAAGTTAGATGATGAAACATAGTTTACTTAGAGAGTAAATTCGAGAGAAAGAAAGAGGAGATTCACTCCCCAGGGTAGGGGAGGGGCCCAAAGGCAGGAAACCTGGCCGGGCCACAGCTCAAAGAGCCACAGCTTGGCAGGGCAACAGCCGCAATGGCCTGGCAATGGCCAACGGCCGCTCACGGCTGAGTCCTTTCAAGCCTTCCCTTTGATGGGAGACGTCCTTAAGGTGGTCGGGTGGTGGTCTATCCACGTCATCACAAGGGGGCAGGTGAGCGCAGGTACTGAGGGCAGGTAATGGACAGCTGGTGGATGGGTGGGTTAGCCACGTAATGGCTGCCACAGTGGAGGGGTCTCTCTGTCACATAGGTCAGGAAGGGCAGGTTAGGCTAACTTAGGTCTTATGGGTGGAAGCAAATACTTGGAACAGAAAAGCTAATTAGGACAAAACAAGCTGGGGAGGCGGTTTGTAAAACAATGATCAGTAGCTCCTTCTGAGAAACCGGTTCTGCCCGTGGCGAGTACTTAGAGGGTAAGTTAAGTGAGCCGCTAGATTAGCTGGGTTCATTGGCTCAACCTGTAATCCCTCGCTTTGGGAGACCCAGGTGAGTGGATTGTCTGAGCCCGCGGGTTCGAGATCCACCCGGGAACTTGGCAAGACCTCATCTCTACAAGAAATCAAAAAATCAGCCGGGCGTGGTAGCGCGCACCTGTAGTTCCAGCTGATTGGAAGGCAGAGGCGGAAGGATCGCTGGAGCCCAGCAGTTGAGGCTGCGATGGCCGGGAGCGTGCCACTGCTCTCCAACATGGGCTACAGAGTGAGATTCCGACTCAAAAAAAAAAAAAAGTGCAATTCCTCCCTCTGGACAGTGCACACAGGAGGTACTTAAAGTGTGTTTGCAATGGGCAGGTGGCTCACGCCTGTAATCCCAGCATTTTGGGAGGCCAAGGAGGGAGGATCCATTGAGGCTAGAAGTTCAAGACCAGCCTGGGCAACATAACAAGACCCTGTCTGTACAAAAATAAAAGTTTTTAATTTCCTGGGAGTGGTGGTGCATGTCTATAGTCACAGCTACTCTGGAGGCTGAAGCAAGAGGATTGCTTGATCCTGGGAGGTCCAGGCTGCTGTGAGCTATGATTGCACCATTGCACTCCAGCCTGGGAGACAGGGTGAGAGGTAATTCCGGCACTTTGGGAGGTCAAGGCGGGAGGACTGCTTGAGCCTAGGTGTCTGAGACCAGCCTGGCAACATAGCAAGACCCAGTCACTACAAAAAACAAAACAAAGATGCCACTGCTCTCCAGTCTGGGCAACAGAGTGAGACGCTGACTCAGAAAAAAAAAAAAATTTTAAGACAGAGTCTCACTCTGTTGCCCAGACGAGTCTTGAACGTCTGGGCTCAAGTGATCCTCCCACCTCAGCCTCCTGAGCAGCTGGAATTATAAGCATAAACCACTATGCCTAGCTTTAAATTTGTTTTATTTGTTTTTCTTTTTTTTTGAGTTGGAGTCTCACTCGGTCGCCCAGACTGGAGTGCAGTGGCCGCTCCCAGCCACCGCAGCCTCGACCTGCTGGGCTCCGGCGATCCTTCTGCCTCAGCCTACTGAGTAGCTGGAATTACAGGCGCACACTGCCACGCCCGGCTGATTTTTTGATTTATTGTAGAGATGAGGTCTTGCCAAGTTGCCCAGGTGGGTCTCGAACCCTCGGGCTCAGGCAATCCACTCACCTCAGCCTCCCAAAGGCGCGGGATTACAGGCTGAGCCACTGAGCCCGGCTTATTCTTTTTTTTTAAAGCAGGATTTATTGAGAGGGCAGAAAAGCTCCCACAGTGGGAGGGGCCTTGAGGAGGTTGCCCAAAACGTGTATCTATTCTTACATGTTTAAAGTTCAGTGCCGGACACGGTGGCTTACACCTGTAATCCCAGCACTTTGGGAGGCCAAGGCAAGAGGATTGCCTGAGCCCAGGAGTTCAAGACCAGCCTGGGCAACTGGGTGAGACCTTGTCTCTACAATAGATAAAAAAGTTAGCTGGGCATGATGGTGCAGGCCTGAAGTCCCAGCTACTCTGGAGGCTGAGGTGAAGGATCGCCTGAGCCCAGAGGGTCAAGGCTTGGGTGAGTTGTGATTGTGCCACTGCACTGCAGCCTGGAAGGCAGTGAGATTCCACTCGAGACAGAAACAAAAAACTTCGGTCACCTTCCAAGTACTCTCCATTTGATGCAGGACACCTACTGAGATGCTTTTTCCGCTGCTCAAAACAGTTTTTGCACTCATCAGTTGTGGTGCTTTTTAGTGCTTCTGTCGTTTTTTGTTTCGCCTCTTACACATCAGCAAAACATTTCCCTTTAAGGACTTTTTTCATCTGAGGAAACAAAAAAAAGTCACTCGGGCAAGACAGGGTGAGTAGGGAGGGTGGGGGATGGGGGCCTGCATTTTGGGTCAAAAGCGGCCGAACACTCACCACGGTGTGGGCAGGTACGTCGTCAGGGCGAAAGAACCAGTCGCCCAGCTGCTCCACAAACTCGGGACGTTTCTTCCACAAATCATGAGCAGCCTTCTCAAAACTTCCAGACCCGGGCTGGGCTCGGTGGCTCAGCCCGTCATCTCGCGCCTTTGGGAGGCTGAGGCGAGTGGATGGCCTGAGCCCGCGGGTTCGAGACCC
>NW_007252964.1:9956-10984 GCF_000164805.1 Carlito syrichta | reverse complement strand
GGCTGCGGTGGCCGGGAGCGGCCGCTGCACTCCAGTCTGGGCGACAGAGTGAGACTCCAAGTCAAAAACCAAACCAAACCAAAACAAAACAAAAACTTCCAGACCCAAACTGGCTGACCGTTTGATCCAGAGGAACAAATCCTGAGTGTCCTGCAGTGGGACCTGCTCCAAAAGATAATTCTGGGTGGTTTCTCTTTCCCTTTGGTCCCCCCCACATGCCAGGGATAGAACTGTTGGATCATGTGGTACTCTGTGTTCAGTGCTAGCTTTCTGGACAGCCTTACTGAGATATGTTCATGTACGTATAATTCACCCACTTAAAGCCAGCCATTCAGTTCGTTAAGACATCCGCAGGGTTGTGCAGCCATCACGACATCCAACCTTGCAGCAGCCTCGCGACCCCCCGGAAGAACGCCATGCCCGATGCAGGCACCCCACTGCCCCTTCCCGCACCCCCAACCCCTGGCAATCGCTAAGCGACATTTGTCTGTGGATTTGCCTTTTCTGAACACTTCGTGTGAACGGAATTATGCAGCCTGTGGCCTTTCGTGACTGCCGTCTTTCACTTAGCGTCATATTTTCAAGGCACGTTCATTCTGTAGCTTGCGTTCGTCTGTATTGCTTTTTATTATGAAATAAAATTTTTTGTCCTTCCTTGTGAGTCAGAGTCTCACTCCGTCACTCAGGCTGGAGTGCAGTGGCATGCTCACAGCCATCGTAGCCTCGACCTGCTGGACTCGGGTGAGACTTCCGCCTCAGCCTTCCAAGTAGCTGGAACTACAGGCATGCGCTACCACGCCTGGCTAATTTTTCTCTTCTTTTTAGTTTATTGTAGAGATGAGGTCTTGCCAAGTTGCCCAGGCTGGTCTCAAACCCGTGGGCTCAGGCAATCCTCTCACCTTGGCCTCCTGCCCTGCCCAAATAAACTATTTTAAATTTGTTCAAAGACGTAAAGAAAACCATGCCTAGGGCCAGGCATGGTGGCTCCCATCTGTAATCCTAGCACTTTGGTAGACCAAGGTGAGAGG
>NW_007252964.1:6309-9695 GCF_000164805.1 Carlito syrichta | reverse complement strand
GGCCGCTGCACTCCAGTCTGGGCGACAGAGTGAGACTCCAACTCAAAAAAAAAAAAAGAAGAAGAAAATGTCACCCAATTCTAGAATCACACATAAACTCCAGTTAAGACCTTTAAACTAAACTTGTTGCGATTTTGTCTTTTGACAGTCCTTCGAGACGGGAGTTTTCGCAGCTGTGATCCACTTGAAGTCCATCCCCTTGACACAGCCGGGCAGTTCTTTGTGCTTTCAGCCCACCTTTCCTCAAGCAAAACCCACACACCGCTGCACTCAAATGGGGGGTGGAGCTACTTTTCCTAGGGCCGTGCCCTGACCTGTAGGTGGGTGCAGGGGTGGCGACCCCTGGTCTATGCAGCTTGACCCTCCTGGTATGGAGCCTCCACCCTGTGAGCCAGCTGGGGTAGAGCCATCGGGGTCCAACTGTTGTCACCTGCCAGGCCCGGAGTGGAGCGCTCCCCCTCCAGGTGGGCTTGTGTGGGGAAGTCCTTCCTGCTGTCCCTGCTTAGAACCGGGATTCTGCCACACAGGCTGGCAGGAAAGGCCAGCAGCCTGCCCCCCCCAGGGCGAAACGGAGACTCAGACTCAGAGCTGGGGGAGAGGGAGCCCTGTCTTTCTGGGCATGCCCAGAGCACAGCGTCCTAGGTGAGCCTTCCACAACACAGAACCAGGGGGCACGGGGGTGCATGCCTTTTTTTGACACCACATACGTGTCACTGATCACACCAGTTCTCTGCCATCAGCCGGGTGTTCCTCATGTGAAAATAAATAAAATTTAAAAGCTGTTAGAGCCCCCAAAACACTGATCTGAGTGAGATGTGACTGTGATCTGAGTCACGTATCATGTTTTGCAATTTTGCTTTTCTTCATTGTTCTTGTTCTGGAAATGACTAGAAAAGACCATTCGCCTTCCGATCACTGATTTTTTTTTTTTTTTGAGTTGGAGTCTCACTCTGTCGCCCAGACTGGAGTGCAGTGTCCGCACCCCGCCACCGCAGCCTCGACCTGCTGGGCTCCGGCGATCCTTCCGCCTCAGCCTTCCAAGTAGCTGGAACTACAGGGGCGCGCTACTCCGCCCAGCTAATTTTTTGATTTATTGTAGAGATGAGGTCTTGCTGCCCAGGCGGGTCTCGAACCCGCGGGCTCAGGCGGTCCACGCACCTCAGCCTCCCACAGGCGCGGGATTACAGGCTGAGCCACGGAGCCCAGCCCAATCACTGACCTTTGTTAGAGATTAACTGCCTCCTTATTGTCCTGTTCCTAACCTATCATTCTGTTCCTATCTTGTGCCTGAACAAGGACTCCAGTCAGTTACATCTTCAGCCTGGAATGTCAAACATACCTTTCCTGAAAGAAAAGGCCCACCTCAGTGAATCAGATCACTGTGACTATGCATTAGCCCTACACAGAAAGATGTGGAAGGTCTGCCAATTTCCTAAGCTTGGTCTACATAAGTGATCCCATCCCAAACTTCTATACTTTTTTTTTTTTTTTTTTTTTGCGTTAGAGTCTCACTCTGTCACCCAGACTGGAGTGTAGTGGCCGCTCCCGGCCACCGCAGCCTCGACCTGCTGGGCTCCGGCGATCCTTCCGCCTCAGCCTTCCACGTAGCTGGAACTACAGGTGTGCGCTACCACGCCCGGCTGATTTTTGATTTATTGTAGAGATGAGGTCTTGCCAAGTTGCGCGGGTGGGTCTCGAACCCACGGACTCAGGCAATCCACTCACCTCGGCCTCCCAAAGTGCTGGGATTACAGGCTGAGCCACCAAGCCCGACCAAAAAATTATTTCAATAGTTTTAGGGGTACAAATGCTCTTTTTGGTTACACGAATGCATTATATAGTGGTGAAGAAGTCTGGGCTTTAAGTAGACCTGTCACCCCCACCTTGTACCCAATATCTGATTTTCCATCCCCAATAGAATGATTTTACTGAGCCACATCAACAAAGGATTAACAAGGGGGTCTTAGCTGGGCTCGGTGGCTCAGCCTGTCATCCCAGCCCTTTGGGAGGCCGAGGCAAGTAGACAGCCGCAGGTTCAAGACCAGCCTGGGCCAGTAGGCGAGACCTCATCTCTACAATAAATCACAAAATTAGCCGGGTGTGGTAGCACGTGCCTGTAGTTCCCGCTACTTGGTAGCCTGAGGTGGAAGGATCGCCGGAGCCCAACAAAAAACAAGAGGGTCTCAGAGGCCTCAGGAGAGGCACTCTCTGGGCTGGGGGCCAGGGGACAGGTTTCTTGTCCTGGGTGAGGGAGTGTTGGGAGACTCCACCCCTCTCCAGGTCTGTCTTCTGACCAGCACAAAGGGGAGAGCCTGGCGTCCCGTTCTGAGATGCCACGGCCTGGGACACCCAGGCCTGGAGTCCCAGGTACTCGGGACGTTGCGGCAGGAGGATCGCTTGAGCCCCGGAGGCCGAGGCCGCAGGGATGCTGTCTGCCTTGAGCGGGAGGCCGGCACCCATCATGGGCGCCCAGCAGGAAGAGGGCAGGGTCCCTTTAAGCCCAGCCTGGCTGTGGCAGTGGGTTGCTATGTCTGGGACCAACTTCCTTAGCAACCAGCTGGCCTCTCCTGGGGAGCTGTGGCTGCCCTCGGCCATGGCTCCCAAGAACGCCGGCAGGGTGGGCAAGGGGTCTGAGGGCAAGAAGAGGAAGGGAGGCAGGAAGGAGACCCCCGGGGGGACCCCCGTGGAGGCGCCCGTGCTGTCCATGGAGGAGCTGCGGGAGTTCTACCACATCCAGATCCGGGACCTCGAGGACCGGCTAGCCCGGTGGGTGCCTGGGCCCCGGGTGGGCCCAGCTGGCGGCCCCAACCTGTGTTCTGGCTGCCTGCGGGATGTCCAGGCCCTGGCCCTGCTCCAACCTTTTCCTCACAGGAACCCCTGGGAGGCTTTGGGATTTGGAGAGTCAGTGAGGCCGGCCCGGGGACTCATGCCTGTAAGCCCTGCACCTTGGGAGGCTGAGGCCGGAGGATCCCTCGAGCCCGGGAGTTGGAGACCAGCCTGGGCAACTCAGCTAGGCCTCATCTCTACAACAAAAATTGAAAAATTAGCTAGGCATGCTGGCACAAGCCTGTGGTCCCAGCTACTCAGGAGGCCGAGGTGGGAGGACTGTCTGAGCCCAGGAGGTAGAGGCTGCAGTGAGCGATGATCATGGCACTGCACTCCAGTCTGGGCGACAGAGTAAGACCCTGACTCAAAAAAAAAATGTTGTGGGTTAATGGATTCCCCTAACCTCCACTCCCAGAGCCCATGCCAACTCACAGCCCCACCCAGGCAGGCCCCACTTCCCACCTGCCTCACTCCTGCCTGGTGGGATCACACACTTTATTTTTTTATTTTTTTTGAGTTGGAGTCTCACTCTGTCGCCCAGACTGGAGTGCATGGCCGCT
>NW_007252964.1:5766-6289 GCF_000164805.1 Carlito syrichta | reverse complement strand
ATCCACTCACCTCAGCCTCCCAAAGGCGCAGGATTACAGGCTGAGCCGCTGAGCCCAGCTGATGGCTGATTAAAATTAAACGAGCTTTTCTTAAAATTCACGAACTTGGCCAGGCTCGATGGCTCAGTCTGTCATCCCACCACTTTGGGAGGCCAAGGTAAGAGGATTGCCTGAGCCCACGGGTTCAAGATGAGCCCTGGCGACTTGGCGAGACCTCGTCTCTACAATAAAATTTACAAAATAGCCAGGCGTGGTAGCATGCATCTGTAGTTCCGGCTACTCAGACGGCTGAGGAGCAAGGATCGCTGGAGCCCAGAAGGTCAATGCTGGGGTGGCCATGAGTGTGCATGCCACTGAATTCCAGCCTGGGTGAAGGAGTGAGACTCCAACTAAAAAAAATTTTTTTTTTAGCTGGGCTTGGTGGCACAGCCTGTAATCCCACGCCTTTGGGAGGCTGAGGTGCGTGGATCGCCTGAGCCCGCGGGTTCGAGACCCGCCTGGGCAGCGAGACCTCATCTCTACA
>NW_007252964.1:2587-5209 GCF_000164805.1 Carlito syrichta | reverse complement strand
CTCGAACCCGCGGGCTCAGGCGATCCACTCACCTCAGCCTCCCAAAGGCGTGGGATTACAGGCTGAGCCACCGAGCCCAGCCAGTTACTGGACTCTTACCACTGGCCAGAGTCCTCTATCAGGACTCAGGAGGCTGAAGTGGGAAGCTCCCTTGAACCCAGGAGGCCCAGACTGTGGTAAGCTGTGGTCGTGCCACTGCACTCCAGCCTGGGTGGCAGAGTGAGACCCTGACCAAAACAAAACCAAACCCATAACAAAGGCCCCTGTGGAGCTCACATGGTAGATGCAATAGACACGACATGAGCATGGGCTTCGTCTGTGATTGTGACGCTGACTGGGGCTTGATGGGAGACGAGGCTGGCCCGGAACGTCAGGTGCCCTTCTGGGAGCCAGGGTCTGGGAGGTGGGCCCAGTGGCACTGGAGGCCTGGCTGGCAGGCCCGGCCCCTGGACCGCCGCCCGCTCCGCCCGCCCCGCCCCAGGTACCAGCGGAAGTGGGACGAGCTGGCGGTGCAGGAGCAGCTGTCCCGCCAGGAGCACGAGCAGCTGGCCAGCAGCAAGCGGGAGGTCGTGGCCTTCCTCAAGCGCATGCTCAGCCAACGCGCGGAGGAGCTGGCCGACCTCAACGAGCAGCTGCAGGGCCTGCAGCTGGCCAAGGAGATGGAGAAGGACGCCTTCGAGGCACAGCTCGCCCAGGTGCGCCACGAGTTCCAGGAGACCAAGGACCAGCTCACCACGGAGAACGCCATCCTCGGTAAGGCGGGCACCCAGGGCTGGAGTCCCCTCTCTCTGGACTGAGTCTGTGAGCCTGGGCAGGCCCTTCTCTCCGGCCCCCAGTGTCCTCTCCTGGAAAACAGGGTGACACGGCTAGCTGGAACCACAGTGGCTACGTGCTGCTCGGGCCCGTTCTCTTCCAGGAGGTGGGAAATGCTACCCCTCCCCCCACCACATTTGGAAAAAGGGAAGCATTAGCCAGGCATGGTGGCTCATGCCTGTCATCCCAGCACTTTGGGAGCCCGGGGGTTCGAGACCCGCCTGGGCAACTTGGCGAGACCTCATCTCTACAATAAATCAAAAAATTAACTGGGCATGGTGGTGCACGCCTGTAGTCCCAGCTACTTGGAAGGCTGAGGTGGAAGGATCGCCGGAGCCCAGCAGGTCGAGGCTGCGGTGGCCGGGAGTGGCCACTGCACTCCAGTCTGGGCGACGGAGTGAGACTCCAACTCAAAAAAAAAAAAATTTAAGTATCTTGCCCAAGGTCACCCAGCTGGCCAGGGTTGTGAGGTCAAGTGAGAGCATAAGGGCCTGGCCAGAGAGGGGAGGCTTTCGGATCGAGGGGGCTTCTCGAGGCAGGTGGAGCCTCAACAAGGCTTGCAGAGGCTCCTGGAGGGGGCAGGCGGGCGGCCCAGACCGGGCAGGAAGGGCAGCAGGCCGAGCAGGCTTGGCCAGGAAGACTGCCCCGCAGGGCCAGGTGGCGCAGGAAGGGCCGGAGGATGTGGGTGGGAAGGGGCAGGGCCGAGGGCCCCCCGAGGCCCTTGCCGCCCCGCTGTGCCCCGTCCTTCGAGGCTGCCCCCCCACCTCACGCCCTGCGGTGGCCAGGGGGGAAGCTGACAGCCCTGGAGGAGTTCCGGCTGCAGAAGGAGGAGCTCACGGACAAGCTCACGTCGCTGGAGGACCAGCTGCAGAAGCAGGAGAGCGAACACCGAGACTATGTGTACAACCTGGAGAAGAAGTCGGTGCTGGACAAGGACAGGTGGGTGGGCGGGGCCCCCGCCCGGGAGCCTTCATCAGCAGGGCCACCACCCCCAGTCTGTGGGCCTCAGCCTCTAGCTGGGGCTGGACTGGGGCACGGACGCCCGGGCCTGCTGCTCCTTGGGACCCTGGTTGGAGATTGATGGAGGGGTGGGAGCCAATGAAAATGCTGCAGCCGTGCGCGGCAGCTCACGTCCGTGATCCCAGCACTTTGGGAGGCCCAGGCGGGAGGATCGCTTAAGCCCAGGAGTTGGAGGCTGCGGTGAGCCGTGATCATGCCACTGCACTCCAGCCTGGGCAACAGAATGAGATCCTGACCCCTCCGAAGAAAAAAGTAAGAAAACGAACAAGCTTCCAGCTCTGGTCCTCATGCTGAATTTGGAGACACCCAGGCTTCCTTTGCCACTCTCTGCGGTTTAAATTATACCGATTTGATCGGCACTCATACAGGGAGATGGGGCAAATTCCAACAGTCCAGGGGTCTCCAGGGAACAGCCTCCCGTCCTACCCCCCGCCCCGGGGCAGCGTGCGAGGCATGTCCGGCCGAGGGCTCTGGGGAGCCGCCGAGGAGGGGGCGGCCCGGGGCCTGCTCCCAGCCCGCCCCGCCCCCTCCCGCCAGGCCGAGGAAGGAGATCATCCAGCGCGTGAACCTGGTGGCCACGGAGTTCCGCAAGGTGGCCAAGAACCAGATGTGGGAGACCACGCGGCGCGCCATCCTGGAGAACAGCAGCGCGGCGCTGCAGCTGGCCAAGCTGGCGCGGCAGGGCGCGCGGCTGCTGCAGGAGAACGAGCAGCTCAGGGGCAGCCGGGACGCGCTGAGCCTGCAGCTGCAGCTGCTGGAGCACGCGCAGGAGGTCATGGCCAGCCACCG
>NW_007252964.1:0-2104 GCF_000164805.1 Carlito syrichta | reverse complement strand
CTGGAGGACGAGCAGAAGCTTCAGGCCAGGCTGCAGGCGGCCCTGGTCCAGGCCGCCTCCTTCCTGGAGGACGTTCTCCAGGCGAGCGGGGAGGGAGGGCGCCGGCGGCGGGCCCACCCCGGGGCAGCTGCTCGCAGGGCACAGGGCCGCCAGCAGCCCCGAGGCCCCTTCCCCCACGAGACTCCGGGAAGTCTGTCCTTTTCTGACTCGGGACTTCAGCGGCCCCTCCAAAGACTCCTTCTGTGAGGCTCCAGAAGGCCTCAGGCCTCAGTCTTCCCAGCTGGAGAACGGTCTTGCACCACAGCCAGGAGACCCTTTGCAGAAACAGGCCCAGGGGTTGGAGCTCCCCAGGGCGGGTGGGCACCAGCTGCCATGAGCCTGGTCCCGCCCGCCCCCAACAGATGCAAGCAGATGAAGAGGACGGTGGATTCGATGTGACCTTCCAGCTGCGGCACAAGGAGAGGCTGCAGCGCCTGCTGGCCATGCTGCGCTCTGCTGTGGCCCTGAGACCCCAGAGGGCCGTGCGTCCCTGCTGGAAGCCGCGGTCCTGTGGCCCGCCCAAGCAGGGGTGAGCAGGTGGCCTCAGAGGCCACAGGGGTGGGACCGGGCCAGTGGCTGTCCTCAGCTGACCCCGAGGCAGAAACCCGCTCTCTGAAGTCTGACCTCAGCTCCTCCCCACAGCCAGCCCGGAGTCCAGCTGCCCAAGGCAGGGTCTCTGCTGCAGCAGCTGTCTGACATCACAGCCCGCCCGCCCGGGGATCTAGTCCTGGCGCCTCAACGCGCCCACGTCCCAGCCAACCCCCAGGACCTCAGACTGCTCTCACACACCACCCGTGTGGGGACCTTCCGGGCATACAGCAACCCTGAGGTGAAGGGGCCAGGGGCCCCAGAGACAAGGGTGCAGCAGGCCCCATGAAAGGTGTGGCCTTGGGGGTGTGGCTGGACCTCTCTGAGCCTTCCATCTGGAAAACAGGCTGAAGAAAGGTGTGGTCAGGCTTTGGGGGCTAAGGCACGCCCACGCATCCCCTGGAGGGGGGTTCATGGACACCACTGTCCCTCCCCACCGGCAGGGGAAGGGTGGGAGCTCCAAGGAGCCCTCGGCTTCCAAGCAGGCATCTTTAATCTCACAGATTCACAGCTGCCATTCCCCAAAGCTCAAAAAGTTCAGTCTTCCTGAAGTTCCCCGACGTCCCAAGTAGGCCCGGAGAGAAGGCCGACCCCGACGCCAGAAGCGGACCAGCCCGGCTGCACTGCCCTGTGCCCCTTTTGAGCCACAGTTGGCCCGGAGCGGCCCAGAGGAGAGTTATGTATAAAAAGTGGATACCGAGGCTGGCGTGGCAGCTCTGTGGCTGTGGCCGGGTGTGGGCGGGCAGCCGTGGCCATTGGAGTCAGGGGTTTGACAGGAGCCCCTGGCTCCGCTCGCGGATGTGGTCCAGGAGCAGGTCAGTGGCCTGGTCCAGCAGCAGAGGCAGCTGTTCCAGCTCGGCGGGGCAGAAGCAGCCCAGCACGTGGCTCTGGACCGCCTCGGGACTGACTGGGCGCCCGATGCCCACCCGTAGCCTTGGCATTGCCTGTGGGAACAGGAGGGCCAGGGAGCCTTGGTGAGGCATTGGGGGACCCCCATGGCCCACCCTGCCCGTGCAGGACAGAGGGGCAGACTCACACTGGAGTTGAGGCAGCTGATGCAGGAACGGACTCCGTTGTGGCCCCTTCAAGGGATAGAGGGGGCCAGTCACAGCTTTGCAGGGTCAGCACTCTCCACCCCTGCCTGCCCAGGCTGGGTCGCAGTGGCCCGTCCCCCGCAGAGACGGGGTCAGCAGCCCTCCTCCACCCTCCTGGCAGGCAGGATCCCTGCCCCACCCTGCCAGCTCAGGGCCTCACCTGGCACTGCCCCCCAGCTTCGGAGCCAGTTTCCCCAGAGGCTTGTCCAGTTCGTCATGCACTAGGTAGACGTCCTCGGCAGCCAGCCCAAACAGCTCCGCTTGGCACCGGGAAAGGGGGGCCCTGGTTACCCCGATCCGCCCAGAGGGACGCTGGCCCGACTCCCATAGGGAGGGACGCAACCACACTTCGCATGTTTTTTAAAAAGCAAGCCCCCCACAAG
>NW_007252963.1:115121-162095 GCF_000164805.1 Carlito syrichta | reverse complement strand
AACACTTCTACACTGTTGGTGGGAGTGTAAACTAGTGCAACCTCTGTGGAAAGCAGTTTGGCGATTCCTAAAAGCTCTAAATACCAACCTCCCATATGACTCCGCAATCCCCCTCCTGGGAATATATCCTGAAGAACACAAATCACTCTTTAAAAAAGATACCTGCACACGCATATTTATCGCAGCGTTGTTCACAATAGCAAGAACCTGGAAACAGCCATGCTGCCCGTCAAAAGAGGACTGGGTTAAAAAAATGTGGTACATATACACGATGGAATACTATGCAGCCTTAAAAAAGAACAAAATCATGAATTTCTCAGCAACCTGGATGGAACTAGAGTCTATAATACTGAGTGACCTCTCACAGAAACAAAGATCAGAGTATCACATGTTCTCACTCATATAATGGACCTTAAACATCCAATGCAATACTATACGAAAATGACTAACTGTACTGGGAAACTATGGTGGGGGGAGGGAGATGGGATTAACAGTAGCAAATATCTGTGTGGGAATGGGGAAACACCCCATATCAACAGGGTGCCTGAATGAAACACAATTGTATACCTAACCTTGAACTGTGCCCCACAACTTCATAATAAAATAAAAATTATAAACATATGGAGTCGCAGCAACTTGGATGGATTTAGAGTCAATCATACTCAGTGATCTATCATAGAAACAAAAACCAGGGTACCAGTTGTCCTCACTTATAAGCGGACCCTGAACTATTACCATAACACTATAAGAAAGGGATCAACTGGACTTGGTGACTCAGCCTGTAATCCCACACTTTGGGAGGCTGAGGTGAGTGGATTGCCTGAGCCCGCAGGTTCGCAACCTGCCTGGGCAACTTGGCGAGACCTCATCTCTTCAATAAAGCAATACAACAGCTGGATGTGGTAACGCATACCTGTAATTCTGGCTACTCGGAAGGCTAACATGGAAGGATCGCTGGGGCCCAGCAGGTTGAGGCTGCAGTGGCCAGAAGCGGCCACTGCACTCTAGTCTGGACGACAGAGTGAGACTCTAACTCAAAAAAAAAAATAAAAAAAGAAAGGGATTGGCAGTAGTAGAATACTGCCAGGATGGGGGTAGGAGGGAGACACAACATCAGTAATGCTACCTGACCTCAAACCAGCCATAGTGGGGTCCAAAGGGTGGCCAAAAATTTACCTGTATGATAACCACTTGTATGTCTAATCCTTCCCCTTGTCCAGAGAGACACGAGGAGTGATTCATCATCCCTATGGAAAAGGAGGGGATTGCCCTTGGGTCTGACCTCTACAGTGCAGGAAAAAGAAGAGATAAGCTAAGTCTCATTTCCACAAGCATCCTTGTCTTGGTATAAGGCAAGCGTACAGCATATCCTAGTTGGGTATGTGTCCCAGTTGAGAGGGAACTGGACCACCTGACTTGTGGCCATCCTGCAACACATGCCTAACATTCACTTTTGTTCAAACCTAGTACCAAAAATTTGACCCAGTCTACCCAGTCATTCGTGTCTCCATAACCTATTTCAATTTCTAGAGTTTGCCTAAGATTCTTTACCTCGATTATACTCACCCTCCTAGGATCATTGCTAGGGGGGACTATACTTGATTAGGGGAACTTTAGTTGGTACAGGGCAGACTGAATTCTTTTTTTTAAATTGGAGTCTCACTCTGTCACCCAGGCTGGAGTGCAGTGGCACACTCATGGCCACCCCAGTGTCAACCTGCTGGACTTCAGCGATCCTTTTGCCTCAGCCTTCCAAGTGGCCAGAACTACAGGCATGTGCTACCATACTCAGCTTATTTTTTATTTATTGTAGAGACATTGTCTCACCAAGTTGTCTGGGTTGGTCTGGAACCCGTGGGCTCAGGCATTCTACTCACCTTGACCTCCCAAAGTGCTGGGATGACAGCTGAGCCACTGAGGCCAACCAGGTTGAATTCTTATATTCAATGAGCCTGGGGGTGAATCATCTCACTGGATCTGTCCCTGAAATGTTGGCACCCAACCCGTACACTCTTGGTGCTACTTCAGGACTATTGTCCAGAAGTTGTAGACTGTTTATAGTCCTCAAGACAGAATTACATTGTAAACTTTGACAGTTATTTGGTGGAACCCCTTTAGAGAAGTGCAACCTATCCCTCAGTGGGTTTTAATACCCAGTCTTGCCTTTTGATGGCCCAGAAGTGCAATCTTGGGGAGCTTTGTGGTTCACCAAACATCATCCCAACTCTTACATGGATAGAGGGGGTGTCCTCTCTATCCATGTATGATCCATGGGGTCAGGGCACATATAAGTACCCTCACAGGAAAGTTGCCTTTGATTATTTAAATCCCCTCAGAGTAATATTTGACATGCATTAAATCTGATAGTTTGTGGAGTTGAAGTCTTAGTTACATTAATTACAAGCTTGACAGGACATCCCCATCTCCCCAGATTTTCGTATGCGCTCATTAATTGCTCCCATGCCTCCCTACCACCAGTTGGGAGATTCCACATAAAGAATAATATTCCTTTCATGGTTGCATCCTCCTACACCCTTATTTTAGGAGACTGACCTGCCATTTGAGTCATTTCCTACCTATCATTAGATTCCCAGGAATCCTTAGGGGCCTTTTTAATCCTAGTATAATGAGTTCATCCCTTCTCTGCTGTTCAGACAGCAATCTTAATGGTCAAGAGTGCTAGATAAGGACCTCCCAATTCATTTGGAACTTGTCCTCTACCCACGTCTTGATCAGCATAAAAGGCTCGAAGTAATGAGCCACAAACTTGAGAGAAGTCTGAGCAAGAAGCCCTTTTAACCTGAGGGAAGATAAGGTAGAGGAGATGGCCTTTCAGAAACTTGTCATTTGCCTCCATGGTGGGCAAGTCTGTTGCCCTCCTTAAGTATGGTAACCCATATGGTAGCTCATAGGGTGACCAGCCCAGATCCTTTTGAAGAACTGTCCTGATTCTGAGGAAGGTTATAGGGAGGCACTTAATCCAAGGCAACTTAGTTTCTAGCATTAATTTGGTCAATTTTTAAAAAAGAGTTTGACCTATTCTTTCTACTTTTTATGAGGATGGTGGGTGCCAAGGCATATGAAAGTCCCAGTGCACCTGGAGTGCCAACTCATCTTTGACAGAGCCATGAATAACAAACATTGGGGAAAGGAGACTATATTTAGCATACAGTGCTGGGAAAACTGGCTGACCACATGCAAAACAATGAAACTGGACCTCTACCTATCACCACATACAAAATCAACTTAAAATGGATAAAGGACTATAATATAAAGCCTCAAACTATAAGAATTTTAGAAGAAAATATAGGGGACATCCTTCTGGATATCAGAGTAGGTATTGAATTTATGTCCAAGTCCTCAAAGGCAAGTGCAACAAAAGCTGAGATTGACAGGTGGGACCTTATCAAAGCGAAAAGTTTTTGCACAGAAAAATAACCATCAAGAGAGTAAAGAGACAACACACAAAATGGGGAGGGGGGAAATTTGCAAGCTATGCATTGACAAAGGCCTAACATTCAGCATCTACAAGGAACTCAAACAAATTGAAAGAAAAAAACAATCCTATTAAAAAGTGGGAAAGGAACATAAACAGACACTTCTCAAAGGATGACAGTCAGCCAACAAACATGAAAAAATGCTCAGCCTCACTAATCATCACAGAAAAGCAAATCAAAACTAGAATGAGATACCACCTAACTCTGGTAAGTATGCTTATCATTAATAAGTCAAAAAACAACAGATGCTTGTGCAAATGTGGAAAAAAGGGAATGCTTCTACACTGTTGGTGGGATTGCAAGCTAGTTCAACCTCCATGGAAAGCAGTGTGGCAATTCCTTCAGAACTAAAAATTCAGCTTCTATATAACCCAGCAATTCCTCTCCTGGGAGTATACCTGGAGGGACATAAATCACCCCACCATAAAACCTCTTGGACATGAATGTTTACTGCAACACTATTTACAATAGCAAAGACAATGAACCAACCCCGATGCCCACTGAATGAGTACTGGCTAGGCTGGGCTCGGTGGCTCAGCCTGTAACCCCAGCACTTTGGGAGATGGAGGTGAGTGGATTGCCTGAGCCCATGGGTTGAAGACGAGCCTGGGCAACTTGGCAAGACCTCATCTCTACAATAAATCAAAAATCAGCTAAGCGTGGTAGCATGAGCCAGTAGTTCTGACTATTTGAAAGGCTGAGGTGGAAGGATCGCCTGGGCTCAGCAGGTTGACACTGGGGTGGCCGTGAGTGTGCCACTGGCCTCCAGTCTGGGTGATGGAGTGAGACTCCAACTCAAAAAAAAAAAGGAAGTGGACTGGATAAAGATCATGTGGTACATATACACAGTGGAGTATTATGCAGCCATAAAGAACAGAAAAATCATGACCTTTGCAGCAACATGGATGCAGCTGGTGACCATCATACTGAGTAAACTATCACAGCAAGAAAGAACTGAATACTACATGTTCTCACTCATAAGTAGGCCCCAGGCACTAGTCACATAAGCAGAAGGGTGGGGTCAGCAGAGGCTGGACATTGCTAGGGGAGGAAGCTACAGAGGAAGGAGGGGAGTACATGGTAACACACTGGGACCCTGGTCCACTATTGGGGGAGAGAGGGTCAATTAGGAGCCCAAACTTCACCAGAATACAACCTGCTTATGTTGTAAATCTTTACTTGTACCCCACAACTCTAAAATAAAAAAAAAGGGAAGACAAAATAAAAAACAAAAAAATGAAAAGAAAATAAAGACAATACATAAATAAATAAAACACAGTCCCTTGCCAGAGAAGATGGTGGCCTCATCTTAGTATTGATATGGAGAATTCAGAAAACTTGAAGAGCACCTGCCTGTGACCAAATTGGATGGTGCTCTGATGGGCGATGGCTGTGTCTTCCATGTGATAAAAGGTCCTAATAAAAGCATGTGTTTTTCAAGCCTCCAGGGGTCTCATTGTTCAGATCGCCAAGGATGGCCGTGGGATCTTAACCTCAGTCACATTGTAGGAACAGCTACAGCAATGAAATTTTCCAAGGAACTCAAGCTTCCAAAATCATCCAGGTAATCAGATTTGGAGAAAAACACATAAAAATAATAAAATAGTAGTCGTTTTATTTTAGAGATAAAGTCTTGCTATGCTTCCTAGGCTGGTCTCGAATTCCTGGGCTTAAGCAGTCCTCCCAATATCCTGTGATTATAGGTATGAGACACCACACCTGACCTGTAATATTTATTTTTAAACTTATTAATAAATGCTGTTATGCTTGGAAATGATCAATCATGTATCTTTTTTTCTATTCTGTTTTGGTTGGTGTTTGCAAATTACCTTGACTTCATATTTCAACAAAATAAATAAATATAAATATAAAATCAATAATAAAATAAATAGGATAAAGTAAATAAATACTTTTATTTTTTAAAAAGTCCCTAGCCCGCCCCCACCCTTCATTTTCCACTTCCAAAATGTCATTTCAGCTTTAAGCCATTTCAAAATAACTTGCTTGTATTGCAGTTTTTTGGTTTTTCAAATATATCATCTACTGACTTCCTGCTGTAAGAGAGCTAATCCAGTTCTCACATAACTGTGGCAGTCAGACTTTTAGGGTGTTCCTGTTAGTGCCCTCATCTCCTGAGGCTCACATCTGTCAAGAACCTAACCCAAAGGAGGTCTTGCCTTTGCCACTGGCTTCTGAGAGGCAATGTGCCAGAAAGCATACCAGTGTGACTTATGGTGGGGGCTCTCGGTCATATTTTGTCAGCTCATACCACTTGTCCTCCACAGGAGATGGGGACTGAGGTTAGGCAACATGGGCAACCAACCACTGAGCCCCAGGAAAGTCTCTGGACACGAGGCTCAGGTGAGCTGCCCTGGTTGGCAATATCCCATGTATATTGTCACATGGATGCCAAGAGAATGATGTGTCCATGACTCCACCAGAAGATAGCAGAAGCTCGAGGTTTGATACTCTTTTGAACTTACAATAAACTGCAACCATGAGTATAATGGTTTCAGTGAGTTCTATGAGTCTTTCTAGAAAAATTCTCAAACCTGGATGCAGGTGGTTTTAGGAATCTCTTGTGACTGGGCATGGTGGCTCACATCTGCAATCTCAGCACTTTGGGAGACTGAAGCAGGAGGATCCCTTGAGTCCAGAAATTCTAGACTAGCCTGAGCAACATAGCCACACCTCACCTCTAAATAATTAAATGAGATCTTTTGAAAGTGCAAATGCTCTCAGAAGTGAGGGTGGTCTTGTGGAACTGTCTTCCCCTTAAACAAACACAACTCCCTTGATTCATTTCTCTCCTCTTGAGTATGAGTGGGACCTGTGTCTTGCTTCCAACCAGTAGAAAATGGTAAAGGCAAAGTAGCACATACTCATGTGCATGTAATTGTGTTAAGGACAACTGAAGCATCCTCTTGCTGGAATCCCTCCAGTACTGAAGAGTTAAGCTGCTGCTGTGGGTCGCCTATGTTGGGAGGCTCATGGGGGAAGGAACCGAGGGTGGCATCTAGGCGCTGAGTGCAGTCCCTGGCCAATAGTGAGCAAGAACTGAAGTCCTCTACCCTGCAAATGTTAGGAACCAAATTCTGCCAACAAATATGGGTCCTTCTCTAGTTGAGTCTCAGACACAACTGGTTACAGTCCCAGTTGAAATCTTGTTTACAGTCTTGTGAGAACCTGAGCAGAAGCATGCCCAGAATCCTGGCCCATAGAAAATGTGAGAAAATAAGAGTGTGTTGTTTTGATAAGAGTAACAGTCAGTACGTATATTATTATAACTCTGTCAATTCTTACAGCTGAGCAATATTCTCTAATGAGACTATAAGTACTTTTTCTTGCACATTCTTTTTATGGCGTTAAAAGTAGCTTGAATTATTTTATTTACCTGGTTTTCTATCTATCATTAATTGTCTCTAAAAGTCTTCAAATGTGTAGATTTTCTTTTTGTATGTTCAAACATAGGTTGTTAACAAGATGTATCAATCAAAAACCATAAAAATGACTGATAATTTCAATTTACTCTCAAAGGTTTGAGTAAGAAAAAAACTCAACTCCATTAAAACCTTATTTATTAAAAGACACCAAAAAAAAAAGTGAAGACAACTCATGTGGTAGAAGACATTTGGTACACAGATAATACAGGATAGGTATCCAAAATACATAAAGAAGTTCTACAAAGCAATGAAAAAAAACCCATGAGACAATGGGTGAAATATGCGAACAGGAAAATCATAATGAACAGCAATTGCCCTGAGGCTGAATGCTGTCTGAG
Organism: Carlito syrichta; assembly: GCF_000164805.1. NCBI lineage: Eukaryota > Metazoa > Chordata > Mammalia > Primates > Tarsiidae > Carlito > Carlito syrichta. The sequence goes on along the minus strand of NW_007252963.1, from coordinate 154,817 downwards.
TGCATGGGAGAGAGGGTGATGTTTTACTCCCTACCCACTTCCCTGAATTTGGTTCCATGTGTATATTATCACATTTTCAGAAACACATATAAAAGTGTTGCTGAAAAACAAACAAATAAGTTATGTTATATATTTAGTAACATGCATTAAAGTACTTTATATTTTCCTCTAAGATTATCTATTTCCTAAGACATGCAGAGACAGTGGAGGACCTTTTTTTTGAGGCAGAATCTCACTCTGTCACCCAGGCTGGAGTGCAGTGACATGCTCATGGCCACCGCAGCCTCAACCTGCTGGGCTCAGGCAATCCTTCTGCCTCAGCCTTCCAAATAGCCGGAACTACAGGCATGTGCCACCACACCCAGATAATTTTTAGATTTATTGTAGAGAAAAGGTCTCACCATGTTGCCCAGGCTGGTCTTGAACCTGTGGGCTCAGGTAGTCCTCCCACCTCAGCCTCCCAAAGTGCTGGGATTACAGGCATGAGCCACCGTGCTCAACTGGGAATTATTTTTTTGTTTTGTTCCTACCTATCATATATAGGACAAGTGATTGGTTCCACATATATCTGTATATTGAACAAAGCCTACCAGTTTTATGGAGGCAATGATCATTTCTAATACTGTCTCTCACTATCTTGGATATACCTGGGCTAGGTGAGAACTGGTGTTCAAGAACTGTATTCTTTTTTTTTTTTAATTTCAATCTGGCAACGTTTTCAATCTGGTAACGTTTTTAAATTTTAAATACTCTTTTTGTTTCTTATTCTTTGACTAATCTCTTTCCTCAGATAGTCAATCCTTTACATTGATTAGAGTTCACTACACTAAACAGAGAACTGAATATTTACATTCATTTTAGTTGATCACTGCTTAACAAACTTCAAGCATCCCAAGTATTATAGTCATCCTAATTCTTGACTCTTTTTAAAAATACCATCCCAAGATTCACCAAAAACTGGAAATCTGTTGTTTCTTTCATAGTCAATTTGTTTTGACAGAAATTCTTTATGCATTTTGCAAATCTGGTCACGCGAGAATAGATTGACTCCTGGAATGAAATAATGCAGCTGTTCTTCTGTCCTGAGGCACTGAAGAAAGTATGACACATAGTTGTCAAAGCAGTGTTCCAGTTGTCTGCGGTCCCACTGGTGGACTTGAGGGTAACAAGTACAGATATGAAAGAAGGTAGTTTCCACGTGGTAAGAACAGAATTTATCCAGTTCTTTGGGGTTACCAAACTTTTTCTTCAGCTGTTCTAAAAGGTATTTAATGATTTTTAAACAATCTTTTCTGTTGAATAAAAAAAGTATTTTTATTTATTTACCTGCCTCATTCAACAAAGGACCTTAAGCATCTTACAGGAAAAACATACTTAATAAAGTTATATAACATAAGACAATTATAGTCACTCTAAGACCAGATTATGTTGTCAAATATATGCACAAAATACACATTTTCCTCCCTCTTCCCCATTCTTAGCTTAAATATATTATTCTATCAATTGCTTCAACTATAAAAATCCTACAAATATTTATATTATTTATCCCATTATTCAATACCTACAAAAATTGTTTTAATTTTTGTAAAATTGTTTTACTTTATTAGAGTGCAAATATTTACATTATTCATTTTTACTATTTTTTATCCCGATTGTACCACATAATTTACATTTTTCATCCAGTTATTCAGTAGTTGACAAAATTTAATGTTTATAAGATTATTTAGCCTCATTAAAGTATATTTTTCCTAATGCTTGCCTCAAAGTCCACACATGAAGTCTTTCAGAACCTCTGTGCCTATATGTTGAGTATTCTTGTTTTGACTTTTAAGCTTTTGTTATCTTTTGCTGGTCAACTTTAGAAACTCAGATGAACAATTCCTTTTCAATCTCAGCTCTCCATGGTGTGCATGCTACCAAGAAAAAGGATTGCCTTCTTAGTGTTTTAACTGTGGCCAGTCAGTCCTTAACCTTCAAACAGCCAAACCATCCCAAAGCAAGCAGGAGTATTCAGTAAGAGCGATCCCCAGGCATCCTCCATCATGTGACATTAATATCCATTATCTTTAAGCAACCAGAATAGTAAGACCCACTGAGTCATCATGACTAGTGTTCACACTCTTTTGCTCTGTCCTGCTCACCCACCTGTCAGGTCCAGGGTCAGGACCATCATTCCCTGCCTTGTCTTCTCATCATGCCCCTTCCTAGGTCTCCTGGACCTGGCCTTTTTTGGTTTCAGACTCACACTCTTCCAAGTAAACCCACCCCCCAGGACCCAACCCAGCTCAAATTTTATTCAGGCCTGAGCCATGTAGTCAACAAAGAATTGCACATACCACAGGTAATCAGCCACTTAACAAAATAAGGCCCTTACCTGCAACATTTCAGGTTGTTATTTTCACAGCATGTCTTATCATTCCCATGGTTGCTCAAAATGTTCTTTTCAATGTGAGAGAAAGACAGCTGCCATGTTTTCCCTTAATTTGGAACAGAAAGAACAGCACTTTACCAAATCCATCGTATCTAAACAACACAATATTAAGTGGTTCTCTTCATTAAAATGTCATTCTGAGCTGGTCTCGGTGGCTCAGCCTGTAATCCCACACCTTGGGAGGCTGAGGTGAGTGGATTGCCTGAGCCCGAGGTTTCGAGACCCACCTGGGCAGCGAGACCTCATCTCTACAATAAACCAAAAAAAAAAAATAGCTGGGTGTGATAGCACATGCCTGTAGTTCCAGTTATTTGGAAGGCTGAGAAGGAAGGATCACCTGAGCCCAGCAGGTCAAGGGTACGGTGACTGGGAGCGACCACTGCACTCCAGTCTAGGTGAAAGAGTGAGACTCCAAGTAAAAAAAAATGTCATTCTGGAAAAATCATGGGGGGGACAGATGAAAATAAGTAAACAGATTATGCAATTGCATATGAAAATAAATACTCAGAAGCAAAGCACGAGTGTAAATGAGGAAGGAAGGAGAGGCAGAGAGGTCAGCACTGCCAAATTTAGTTTGCTAATATTTTGTTTCAATAATAATGTAAATCAACAGACTGATATTTTGTATCATCCTTACAGCTTTGGGTAATAACACAGAATGAACTGAGGAATATTTGCTTTCTTCCAATTCTTTGTGATACTTTGTGTACAAATAAAATGATTTATCCTCAAGTCTTACCATGGTTAGCTCTTCCAGGTTCTGATCATCCTGTTATCTAGTTGGAGTCTCATTCTGTCACCTATGGCTTACCACAGCTTCAACCTCATGGGCTCAGGTGATCCTCCCTCCTCAACCTCCTGAGTAGCTGGAAATACAGGCATGTACCACCACATGCAGCTAATTCTTTGATATTTTGTAGAGATGAGGTCTTGCTATGTTGTCCAATCTGGTTTCAAATTCCTGGGCTCAAATGATCTTCTCACCTCAGCTTAACAAAATACTGGGATTACAGGCATAAGCCACTACACCCAGCCACCCAGCTGTTTTTATACTAGTAACATATGACTGGTTTATAATTAGAAAAATAAATTAACCTGTCACATTAACAGAATAAAGGAGAAACACCATAAGATCATCTCAATAGATGAAGAAAATGCAGCTAATACAATTCTTCATTTATCACTTAAAAAACACCTCTTAGCAATTTAAGTCTAGATGGGATCTTGAATTGATAAAAGGTAGATTGTAGAAAGCTACAGCAACATCAAAATATGAGATAAAAAGTTGAAGCTTTTCCCCGTGAAATCAGGAAGAAGGCAACAACTCCATTTCTGTTCAACATGCACTGACTGTTCTAGCAAGTACAGTAAAAACAGTGTCACAGCACCAGAAAGGAAGAAACAGAGTTATCATTATTGACAGATGATATAACTGCATATACAGAAAATACAAAAGAATCTACAAATTCACAAATTTACTAAGTGTTACCAATACATGGACATGAAAATCAAATGTATTTCAATATACAGCAATACCAAAAAATGAAATTTTAAGGAAGATCCTACTTACAGTAGTATAAAAAAGTCAATTACCTTCTAGATCTAACTATTAATGAAACACACATGAGAGTGGAGCATGTTACATGACACTGCCAAAATGCAGTCTACAAAATCTTCTCTCTGGGAAACCCTACAGGACAAATGGCCTGTTTCTTCAAGAGCAAATTGGAAAGAGGCAGCTGTGGGTAAAAAGAGACTTCATAACAGCGTGGAAATTTCTGAAAGAACTAGAAATTGACCTTCCATATGACCCAGCAATTCCCCAACTAGAAACATACCTGGAGGAACTCAAATCATTCTACAAAAAAGATACCTGCACATGCATATTGTTGCAGCTCTATTCACAATAACAAAAACATGGAACCAACCTTGTTGCCCGTCGAAGTTGGACAGGATAAAGAAAATGTGGTACACATACACAATGGAATATTATGCAGCCATAAATAAGGACAAACATGTGGACTTTGCAGCAACATGGATGGTTTTGAGTCTATCCTACGCAGTGATCTCTCACAGAAACAAAGAACAGAGGATCATATGTTCTCACTCATAAGCGGACCTTGAACAATTATAATACTGTAAGAAAGCATTTGGCAGTAATGGGAAACTGTCAGGGGAAGGGGGTGGGATTGGCAGTTGAGGGAAACTTCTAGGGGAGAGAGGGGCATACCTCATCAACAAAGGTACCTGCATAATTAATGCTTGTATACCTAACCCTGAATGGTACCCCACATCTTAAATAAAAAAAAATAATAAAAAACTTCGGGTTGCACATCTCATCAACAAGGGTACCTACACAATGCATATTTTTATACCTAACCTTTAACGGTACCCCACATTTTAAAAATAAAAAATATGTATAAAAAAAGAGAGAAAGACTTCACAGACATATCAATCATTCACAATGGATGGGTCTTATTTGAATCCTGATCCAAACAGGCAAAGTGAAAAACAAAAGTAAGACACAAGACGAGTGGAAATTTAAATACTGAATAGATGTATGATCTTAGGAAATTATTATTCATGTTAGGTGTCATAAATGTATTTCTAAGTCCTGTTATTTATTTATTTTTTGAGTCAGGATCTCACTCTTTTGCCCAAGCTGGAGGGTAATGGTGCATTCATGCACGCATCCATCCATCCATTCAAGTTCACCAGCCCAGCTGCATGTTCTCATCTCCCATATTTTCCTTCACCTAGCTTTCTCCCCTCTCCCTTTACCTTGCTTCCTAATCTTCCTGAGCCACAGTAGTATTCCTTATCTCCAACAAACCAAGCTTCCAGATAGCCTCTGAACTACATCTCGTGCTTGGAGGACGGCCTTCAAATCCATGCTAAGGAGTTGACTTAGGACAGACTGAGGGAGCTGTGGGTTATGTGTTCTCCAAACTCTATTTCTCAAGACTTATCCCCCAGCAGACTGTGCAAACCATTCAAACAATGTCAGTTCTTAGATTTTTGGAATGCAGTTCAGGAAGGATCACCTGAGCCCAGTTGGTTGATGCCCAGAAAGAAAGAGAAAATTTTACACTCCCAACAGCAGGTTGAGGCTGGAGTGGCTATGAGCATGCCACTGCACTCCAGTCTGGGCAATGGAGTGATACTCTAACTCAAAAAAATAAAATAAATAAAAGCCGGGCTTGGTGGCTCAGCCTGTAATCCTGAGCTTTGGGAGCCTGAGGTGAGTGGATTGCCTCAGCCCGCGGGTTCGAGACCCACTTGGGCAACTTGGCGAGACCTGATCTCTACAATAAATCAAAAAATTAGCCGGGTATGGTAGCGCATGCCTGTAGTTCCAGTTACTTGGAAGGCTTAGGTGGAAGGATCATCGGAGCCCAGCAGGTTGAGGCTGTCGTGACCGGCAGTGGCCACTGCACTCCAGTCTGGGCGACAGAGTGAGACTCCAACTCAACAACAACAACAACAAAATAAAATAAAATAACATAACATAAAATAAAATAAAATAAAATAAAAAAGACAAGCAATAATGAATGTTGGCAAGGATGTAAACTTCAGTGTTATTTAAGGTCATGTCTGTATTCCGCTTTAAATCACCTTGAACTCCATGAATAAACATCTCAAGAACCACTAGAGTAATGTAGCCTGTGCTTCAGGAAATGCTGTGTGTTTCAAACCAGGTCTGTGCAACCAGGGCAAAGGTTCAAAAGCTGGGAACTAGAGTTAAAAATCACAGCCAAATTCCAATAAACACAGAAAACCTCATCTGTGAGTCCCTAGTGTTGTCACTGCCACTGTCCTCATGCATCAACTCCTTCCAGGCCACCCCATGAGTTTCTCACCTGATCAGTGTCTCCAAAGCAGTCTGCTCACACCAACAACCTGCTTGAATACATTGTAACGTCAGTAAACTGCTCTATCACCCAGGCTGGAATGCAGTGCCATGCTCATGGCCACCGCATTCTCAAGTACTCTGGAGCCAAACTCCCTGTGAGCCCATAAATTCCTGATCCTAAGAATAACAGTGAACTTAATTGTCCAGGGTGACTTAAGTCAGACAGCTGCACCCAAGAATTCATCTGGGGGCTTCTCTGAAATGAGTCTACCCAGAATCCTCTACATGTTTACTTTATTTCATTCCCTGAAAAACCATGAGCTTTGGCATGAAAGGTCCTTAGCTCAATAGCATAGAACAGACTCTCAGTATTGCCAGTCCAGGGTATGTTAATATTTAAACTTCTATTACTTCAAAGATTGCAAACCTCTCTCTACAATACCTTCTAGTGAAGGAGCATTTCAATGACTCCTTATCCCAATCGTGGGAGGCAGTATGATAACAATAACAACAACGGCAGCATGCAACATTGAGCTGGTCTTTAAGCACTTTGCATACATTAACTCATTTACTTCTCAGAAATAGCCTATGAGATAGGCACCCTATGATCTCTGCTTTATAGATGGGAAAACCATGGCCCAAAACAGTCCAATGAGTTTCTCAAGGTCAAAAAGCTGGTGAGTGGCGAACCAAGACTCAAATGCAAGGTGGCTGACCCCAGAGGCTGGGCCTAATGGACGTATACAAAATAGGGATGAATGAAAGGATCCTCCAGACCACAGGGGCTTAGGAGACCTGGTTTGGGGATTCAACCCTACTTGCTCGGTGACTGAAGAGGTTTGTCCTCTCTGAGCCAGCCTTGCAAGAATCAGATGGGGGTTGAGAGGAAAAATGCTCTATAAACTATACCTGTAAAGTGACTAGAGGACAGCAGCATGTGCCCAGGGCTGGGAATGGGCAGAGGTGGACACAAGAGCTCAGCTAAGACCAAGTTGCTGAACTGGGGATCTCTAAAGGGCCCCTCAGAGGTAACCATCTGCTTGATTCCAGATGAGGGGTTTAATCTCAACCCCTCCATGTTCTTTCAGGGAGGGCTCCCAGAAAAAGTCTAGGGAAGGATCTTGCAGGGACATGTAAGTTAAGACCAGTATTCTTAGACCTCATTCAGTTTCACGGGTTTTCAGAATGTAAGAGCCAGAAGGAACTCCAGAAATCCTAGTGTTCTAACCCCTCACTTGAAGGAAACTTAGGTTTATAAATAGCAAGTGTGTTGTCTGAAGTCACACAACAAGCCAGGCAGAGCCCCAAAATTCATATGCTGAAGTCCTAAACCCCAGAACCTAGGAATGTGCCTTTGTTTGGAAATAGGGTTGCTGCAAATGTAAATAAGATGAGACAGACCCCAAATCTAACAGGGCCGCTGTTGTTATTATTATTAATAATAATTTGTTTTGAGTTGGAGTCTCACTCTATCGACTGTTGCAGGGGAGAAAAATGAAAATAAATGATGGAGAAACAGCATCGTTGGAGTGCAGTGGCACACATGCTCATGGCCACCCCAGTGTCGACGTGCTGCAGGACTCAGGCAATCCTTCCACCTCAGCCTTCCAAGTAGCAGGAACCAAAGATACACATTACCACACCCTGATAATTTTTTGATTTGTTGTAGAGATGAAGTCTTGTCAAGTTGCCCAGGCTGTTCTCAGACATGTAGGCTCAGGCAATCCCCTTACTTCAGCCTCCCAACGGGCTGGGATTATAGACTTGAGCCACTGCACATGACCTATTTTTTTAAATGCCATGTGAAGAGCTAGACATGCTCATGGGGGAATGCTAAGTGGGCCTGAAGGCAGAGATGGCAGTGGGGGTGGGTTAGGGATGCAGCCATAAGCCAGGGAATGCCAGATGGCCAGTGACCCACCAGAAGCAGGAGAAAGGCCTGGGGCATATCTCCCTTACATCCCTGAAAAGGAAACTTGATCTCAGACTTCTAGTCCCTAGAACTGTGAGGAAATAAATTTCTGATTAAGCCACCCAATCTGTGATGCTTTGTTACAGCAGCTCAAGCTAACTCATATACTCATACACCAGTCAGTTAGGGAAAGACTGAGTCCTGGGACTAGAAGTGTGTGGAGATGGCCCTGGCACAGGGTCAAAGGGACTTGGGACCTGTCAAACTACTGCCAACAGACCTTTCATTAGTCTCACTGCCTCACTGATTCTTGGTGGCCTTTCTTAGGGAAAGACCTTGTGGCCCCCAGACTCCACAGACAACTGCCCTGTGGAGTCTGGGGGCCTGCATGCCATCCCTCCCTGTCTCCTCCCTCTTTGTCTTCCTGTCTCCTTCCCTGTCTCTCTCCCTCCCTGCCTTTCTGTCACCTTCCCTCCTTCCCTCCCTGTCTCCCTCCCCCACCCAGTCTCCCCCTTTCCCACTGTCTCCCTCCCATCCCTCCATCTCTCTTCCTTCCCCTTCTCCCATCCTCTCTCTCTCCCTCCCTCTGGTGTCTCCCTGTCATCCTCTTCCCGTCCTTCCCCCATCTTCCTCCCTCCCTCCCTCCCTCTCCTCCTGCCTTCCTGCCTCTGCGCCACTTCCAGGCACTTCCCTGCTGCCTCCACTGGGAGGGTAAAGCCTATTCTCCCACTACAGAGTGCTCTGGCTCCAGCAGAGGTTGGTGTCTGTGTGTGGCTGAGGAGCCCAAGGGAAGGGAAGGGCCTTCCATGAGGCAGCTGCAGCCTCATTGCTGGGTCACTTGACACTCATCAGGGTGGGGGTGGGGGGAGACAGGCTTACTGGGAGCCCTCGCTCCCATTCTACAAGTATTTATGGGACGCTCCCTGCATACCAGGATACAGGCACTAGGGTCAGGGAAGCATAAATCTTGATGGACACATGGAAAATAAATGGGATTGCAGGCTGGGGACAGGGTTGGCCTGAAGCAGAGGATGGAAAACCAGTGCAGCACTTCCATGTTTGCCATCAGTGTCTGAGCACAGTGGCTGTGCACACAGGCAGCCTCCTTGGACACATGTGAGTGACTCACCATGATGGCTGCTGCATGGGGTGAGGATGTGTGGGCCCTGAAGGTCACAAATTGCCTGTGGCAGAGGTGGAACCTGCGGTCCTCATGGCAGTTTCTGGGCCCTTTGTACCTCTGCCCTGGTGCCATATGGTGGTCAGAGGAGGTGTCCTGGGCCTGTTTCTGTTTCCCTCTCCCCAGTACCTACCCAATTGGTTGCCTGGGCTGTGTGCTATTGCTCTTGCTGTTTCTCCATCGTTTATTTTCATTTTTCTCCCCTACTACCTGACGCTGTGTAGTTCCTCATTTTTATAAACACTGGTCATATTTTTTTGGATAAAATATTTTGGATTATACTCTTGTTTCCACCATGGCCCCGACTGATAGTGTGACTGTGGGAATTAAACAAATTTAGGCTTATCAAGTTGTTACAGCAGTACCTAGCACAGAGCAGGTACTTTAGAAGTGTATGAAATAACTGTTGATAAAAATATGTAAAAAGGAAATCAGGTGCTCTCTGGGGTTGATTCTGTTGGTCCCACAGTGCACTGTGTGGGGAGCACAGGTGGCATGCAGCCATGCCTGGCCCTGGGCAGGGATTCGCCCAACAGGCTCTGTCCTGGCCAGGGTCAGGTTGCAGTTGGGTCTGGCCTGGTTGGTGGGGATGGTGGAGCCCTGGAAGGAGCACAGGAGCATCACTGGAGGGGACATGTGGTCCATACTCTTCCCTTTGGACAGTGGGCACCCACCAGGGGCTCAAGGAGGAACAGGGGCATGTTCGTGGCCTTACTCCCCCACTATGAGGCCAGGCAGGAAGACAAAACTCTGGCTTAAATAAAGTCAGGAACACCTGGGGAGTTGGGATGGAAATCTGAGCAGCAGGAGGGGTAAGTGTTGGCTCCACTCTGAGCTGGCAGGTGACCCTCAGGCAGGAATGGTCCTGGTGTGGATAAGGCCTTGACATTTGGGCAGAGAAAGAGTGAGGGTGTGTCCTGGGGCCAGGTTTCCCCAGGGACTCTGAGCAGTTGGCCTGCCCAGGAGCCCCAGAACTGGAGCCAGCTCATGCCAGAAGTGACGGGGCAGCAGAAAGAGCAGGAACCAGGCTACCCACTTCCCTTGTTGTTGTCATGCCCCAATGAGAAGGAGAGGAGCCACGGAGCCCAGATCTGAGGGAGATGTTGTGAGCCCTGCAGGGATGGGTCTCCCTGGGGAATCCCCAGAAATGGTTCCTAGGTTCCACACCTGATCCCTTGGGCCCAGGATTATGGTGAACTCTCCCTCTTCCAAAGATGCTGTGTATTCCTGTTGACCTTAGGATGGGGAGATGATAAATATGAGCCTAGAGAAACCTCAGAAAAGCAGTTTTTTTCCCCAGTTAGTGGCAGAAGAGTGCATCAGAGAGACTCCAAGTCCAAGAGCCACATGCTGTAACTGAGAAATGGAGGTCAAGGGAGGAATGCAGGCACCCTGGCATGCATTCAGGAGTAATTATGGTCCTCAGTCCTGCAACCACCTGGGATGGAACTCTGCCAACATCTGAGTGGGCCTGTTCTGCCCCAGAACCTCCAGATGAGATGCCGGCCTGGTTGATGCCTTAACATCAGCCTGTGAGATCTTGGTATAGAACCCAGTGGAACACTCTGAAATGCCTGCCTGCAGAACCACAAACTCATTACTTGTCATTGTTTCAAACCACTCATTTGTGGTAACTTGCTATGTAGCATGTACATTAGTGAGTCACCCTTGGCATCCTCTTCCACAGGCCTAGCTTGTCTGTGCGCCTGCCCATGGCATGGGTAGAAGCTCAGGCCCCACTTGGATCTTGTAGCACCAGCCAACAAAGTAGTGGGAGGTCTGGGTGGATGTGCCTACGTGGATCTTTAGGGCCAGCGTGTAGATGGCGCCCTGATGGTGGCTAGCTCCCCTTGATACTGCTTTGTGGATCTGCCAAACTGCCAAGGGACAGAGAAGGGGTAGTAGATGGGCTAGGTCTAGAGTAGCATCATCTGTTCTCTCAAAGTCCTCCAAGGAGGTGGTGCCCCTCCATTGCCAGGTCTACCACATTCAGCTGTGCTGACCGGACAATGGGACAATAACGTTTACTTCTTTGGACAAGCATGAGGATAAGACCCTCCATTCCTCTCTCTCTTTTGTACTCTCTTTCCTTCATTCCTCAAATATTTATGGATTGACTATTTTATCATATCCCTCAGAAACCATCCTGCAGAAGCGTTCACTAACCTGCAACACACTGCAAAGGGCTGGATGCCCAGGAGGTCATACTTCCTGTTCAGGGCAGCCTGGGATTTCACATTGACCTCTTCCAAGTGTGTGGAGGTCAGGCCTCCTGAGAGGGACCCTCTGGGGACCATATTACATGAGTCCCCTCCCCACCTCTCGTTCCTCCTCCTGACCTTCTGTGCCTCTTTCAGACATGGGCTTAAATGCTGCACTCTCTAGGAAGCCCAACCTCATCCCCACCCATCCTGACTTATCACATCTCCCTCCATGTCCTCTGAGAACATCTTCTGCCTTTCTTCAACCTTCCCTCACCATGGTTTGCAGCAGACATTCATGTAGATAATGATTCTATCATGATGTGCCTTCCCTCTGGAGTCTGAGCTCCAGGAGGCTCCCTGCTCCCCATTGAATCCTCAGCTCCCAGCAGGCCTCTGCACACATAGAAAGCACCCAGCTCAGGTTTGCTGAGTGAAACTGTGACTAAGTGAGCATAAGCACATGGGTGCAGGGCTGCACTGGGGCCTCAGAAGCGGTGATGTGCTGAGGGAGGGTCACTCTCTGGTGAGGGGAGGAAATGTGTAAATCACTTCTTGGAAAAATTATATACCCCACAGTGAAAACTCCACCTCGAAGAGGTTCCTTGAGCTGACTCCCTGCTATACACAAGAGACCAATTTGCTCTAAAGTCACTTGGTACCAAACCCAAGTATTTTAAAAACAGTCCAAACAAATGTTTAGCCATTAAAGCCTGCCTACTTTTCACACCCAGAACCTCACCTGACAGCTGTTGCCCACTCATAAGCCCAAGGCTTATCAGGTCTGGAGGCTCCTGCTGTGTCACTGAGGGACATTACCTAGGCACGGGTGGTCTCACATGGGAGGGAGTGACCCTCTCCTGCAACCTGGGCCAAGTGTAGCCCAGTAAATTTTGTGGGGTTGTAGGCCTCTCATGGTTCTTTTTCCTTGTTCCACTCCAAATCCTTTGAAACCCCAACACTTAGACAATGCCACCTGAATGTGATATGGCTGTGTCATCAATCCAACTCCTACAAAACACTTTCTAGAGTAACCATCACTCAAGTCCAGATGTCATGGCTCAAGTCTGTAATCCCAGCAAATTGGGAAGCAGAAGCAGAAGGATTGCCTGAACTCAGGGTTTTGAGACCAGTCTAAGCAACATGATGAAACCTAATCTCTACAATAAATCAAAAAAATTAGTCGAGCATGGTGGCATATGCCTGTGGTTTCAGTTACTCCGAAGGCTGAAGCAGAAGGATTACCTGAGCCAGCAGGTAGAGGCTCTAGTGACTGTCAGTGTGCCACTACACTCCAGCCTGAGCAACAAAGTGACTCAAAAAAATACATAAATAAATATAGTAACCGTCACTCAAGTGATCTCTTCCAGAGGCTCCAAGAAGTTGCCAAGTGGCTTCAGTTGTCAACTCAGTTAAGCTGCATCTCACTCCCCAGAGCACCTTCCCTGCAAGCCAAGGCAGTGGTGCGGGGAGAGGAGCAAAGCAGCTGTAGAAGATCTGCTTCTGAAGAACTACAAGACAGACCTGGTGACAGGCAGAAGCAGAGGTACCCAGTGGGCTCGGCCCATCCTCCTACCCACACCTGGTGCCAGGCCCACTGACCTGCAGCAGCCAGGACCACTACCAGATTTGTGGTCATGGACTCCATCACTGTCCAGGCAGAGCCTCCCACAGGCTCTGGTTCATGGCCTGATTCTAGCAGTGGATATGGCTGCTCCCAGGTTCCCCGGAGCACTCGGGGTTTGGGGGGCTGCCTAGTGATGCTCTCTGACTCTCCCTCCTGTATCATTCTTCATAACTTATCCCACAGTTGTGTACTGTCTCATTTCTACAATGCACTGTGTACTTTGTAACACCCACAGAGGTCTCACTGCCCTGACAGAACCAGGGCACTCAGCTGCTGTTTCTCTGGGATAGATTGTCTTGCCCCTCCTGGGGCATATCCATCTGGCTTCTGATTAACTGAGCTGGGGCAGAGTTAGAGAAGGGCACTTCTGCAAGGAGACTGGGAGTCTGCACAGGGTGGTGACCAAGTCACCAGGGAGCTCTTGGGCCCTTGAGATGACCATCTGCCCAGTCAGCCTCCAGCTGGTACTGTGCAGAGTACCACCCTCACTGTCACTGTGGGGATTCTTACAACACATGCCACTAGATGGTGTCAGGGAACTTTCAGAGAAGATGCTTCCCCTTCACACAAGCTCTCTGTCAGCCAGCACAGTCTACCCCTGACTCCAGGGCCAAAGGCACTCCACCAACTCAGGTGTGTGTGTTTCACAGAAGGGCTAGGAATGTCCTGGCACTGGCCAATGCCTTTCTAGAATTGATGGACTTTTCACAGGTTTTATAATCTACAGTAGGCTGAGCATGCCTGGCCCCCACAGTATTGCCTATCCCAACCCCATGTTTCTGTTCCATTTTGCAAACCACCTAGGCCCCCCTCTCTGATTCCCTGTTTCTGGGCCACCCTGGCATTTCTGGCTTCTGGAATAGAAACAAAAGTCATCCTGACTGCAAGGCCAAGACGGGGAGTGTCCTGCCAGATGACAAGCCCATGATAGGTCCACATTATGACTGGGCTCCACACCCTCCAGAGCTTCCACGGGACCCTATGAATAAAAATCAAGTCCCTGAGACTGGATTGCAGGCTTTCTCTGACATCACATAGCTCCATTGCTTAGTACTCTCCCTTCTCCTGGAAACATCACCCAATCTCTTTGGGTTAACTGCTCCTTTCCCTTAGGACTCTGTAGCTCTTGGGGCACACTGTCTTCCAGGGTTCCCCCTCTAACCCTGTGGTCATAATAAGTGAGAGTCATTGCCCTGAATCATTCCCTAAGACCTCTGAATTGAACTAAAAAGAAGAGACTCCTTTCTTCATGTTTTAAAACATTTTTTTAAAGAAAAGAAAATATGAGACCAGGAGATTCCAGTAACCAGAATCAGGCTGAGCAACCATATGCAGGGACTGGTCAAGTCCCACCCCTGCCCTTGCTGTCTATGTGTGAGGAGGCCCAAGTCCTTCTGGGCTTGGCCTAGGCCAGTTCCTGGAAATGCTGTGCCTGTCTGCGCCTGCCCAGTATGCTGCAGCTCTCAGACACATCCTTCCCTCTACAGAACACCTCTCTCCCAAGGTCACTCCTCTTGTCTAAGACATCCTGCTTCTCAAGTCCCTTCCTCTATGAAGTGTTTTCCAAGCCTTGGGCTGGGACCCCCAGCCTGGTCAATCTGACAGCCTTGGTCCATGACCTCCCTGGGATCTGCCTTCTTCTGGCAGGACACTTGGGAAGGGGATTTTGCAGGAGCATGCCCCCTTCCCAAGCTGAAGGTGGTGGTGGCTAGCAGGTGCTTGTTGGGCTCTCACCTACATAGGAGGTGACCCTGGTCCCATGCACTGATCTTCCCTCACCAACCATTCTCAAAAGCGTTTTTTTTTATACCACAGCTACTGCCTTGTCAAAATCAGTGACCTGACTCAGGGACACCTGGAAGAAAGCCTGTGGCAGAAGCAGAGCCATGACAATCCTCCTTGGGTCCAGTGTGCACAGACATCCTCACCTCCTTCCCTGGTTTTCTCAGTAGGCTGACAGGACCCTTGCCATGTGGGCAGACTCAGGGAGGAAGCTCAACCAAAGAAGGACCCTGAGAAGTCTTACAGATAGGAAAAGTCTTGGAAAAGGGCTGTTTGTTTCTATGTAGCAGGGACCCTGATTTCGCATTCCCACAGATCCCAAACAGGGACAGCAGGTTCTGCCTAAAGCACCAAGGCTGAACATCAGTTTAGTGTTGTTCACATCAAGAGCAGAGACCCATTAATTTAGTGAGTCCAGCTGGGATGGGCTGTAAACTGACTGGGACTCTTTCATATCCATCTCAAAGAAATACATTCAAGCAGAAATTCTCTGGACCAGAAACCTCAGGGGCCTGGAGTAGGGAAAGAAGGGGAAGGGAGAGGAGGGGCATCAGGAGAATGGGGAGAGGGGTGATGGGCCTGCACTCACACTTCCATCAGTCGGGTTGAGGGTGTCATAAGTCTTGGTATCCACAGCATCCACAAATGCCCCCCCAAATAAAGAACTGTTGGGGCATTTGAAGAGTTCATTTTTTTGCTGCTTTTTCTATCTGGAGAGAAAGGCCTCAGCTGCAGCATGTATTCTTTCCAGATGAATGTATTGACAAGCACAAACCCACACAGGAACACACACAGATGGATACCCAACAACACACAACCAAGGGGCCTATGCTCAAGACCTTGGGCCTCCTCAGGGATTCAGGAGCTATGTGGGGGTAGCAGTGGCAGTTGAGTGACCAGAAGAGAAAAGGATGCAGATTATGAGGCCTGCCTGGTAGAATCCTAGGGCTGCTGCTTGCTCACTCTCCTCAACCTTCTCAGTACATAGAAAGTGCTGGTGGGTAGCAAGGCCCTTGAAAGCTGACAGACACACCACACTTTACCACTTCCCTGTGGGTTGGCAATTCCACGCTGAATGCAGGCACCTCTGGGACATCATTCCCTCCTGAAATGTGTTCATCAGTCACATGTCCACAATCCCAAGGCCTACCTGGGCTCCATCTTGGATCCCTTATGTTCTTCACCTGCTTTTGCTCTAAACACCAAGTCAAACAAATTAGCCCAAAGCTCATTCCTATGGAAGTTGGTGGCCTACCAAGATACCCCAGGGAATATTTCTCAAGAATTGCTTTAAAGTATAGATTTGCAATTACCTATCAGACTTCCATATGTACAAGTTGAACATATAGGATCATTTGTTTTTCACATTGGGAATTCAAAGTCTCTTCTGAATATCTTGACCTCATGTCTTGAGACTCAAAGCTTGGCCTGTATAGTGGACATCAGAAAGCAATGCCCTCTGTCAAGTCTGCCCCACTGTTCTGACATCCCCAGGTTATCCCAGAATATAGGAAGAGGGTGAGAAATGGAAGGGTGCTCTTGAGGTCCCAGTTTTCTGAGCCATCAGGTTTCCCCCATGTGTCATTGTGGATCTGCAGACACAGCTACCTGAGAGGTCTATAGGGTCATGTGGACATAGAGGACTCAAGACACATAATCAATGGCACACATTCTCATCATTGTCCCCTTGCAGTTTTCTCACTAACAGCTGGAGGAAGTCCCTGAAGGTGGTTCCCATGTAAACATCTTCATTTTCTAACTCCAGGTCATCACACAGCTCCTTGCCTTCCTCCACCAGTCTGGAGGAAAGAGATGGAAAGAGGAAATGAGAAGAGGCATGGTGGGCCTGTGTCATTCCAGAGGCAGAAGTGGTAGTGTCAAACATATTTACCCAGAAGGGGCTCCCATGCCAGCACCCAGAGTGTGGCCATGAGTCTGGGCCTAGGGTGAAGAGTCCAGGCTGTAGTTTCGTAAGGTCCTGGTTCAAGTTCTTGCTCTATCACTCACTAATGTGACCTAGGGGAAATGACTAACTCCTCTAAATCTTAGTTTCTTAATCTGTAAAACGGAAATAATAATAGCTCTTCTACTAGTTTGTGATAAGTAATTAAGATAACTAATAATAATAATTAATAGAAGATAATCTTCTAAAAATATAGATATAAGAATGAAAAGACGAGCCACAGACTGAGAGAAAATGTTTCCAAATCACATATTTGACAAAGGACTTGTATTTATTTATTTTTATTATTTTTTTTTATTTTTTGAGTTGTAGTCTCACTCTGTCACCCAGACTGGAGTACAGTGGCCACTCCCAGCCACCACAGCCTTGATATGCTGGGCTCTGGCGATCCTTCAGCCTCAGCCTTCCGAGTAGCCGGAATTACAGGCATGCACTACCACGTTCGGCTGATTTTTAAAAATTTATTGTAGAGATGAGGTCTCGCTGCCCAGGCGGGTCTCGAACCCATGGGCTCAGGCAATCCACTCACCTCAGCCTCCCAAAGGCATGGGATTACAGGCTTAGCCACTGAGCCTGGCTAAAGGACTTGTATTTAGAACATACAAAGAACTCTCAAAATTCAGCAGAAGAAAGAAAACAATCCAATTAAAAATGGGCCAAGGATTGAACAGATTCTTCACCAAATAGGAAATACAGATTATAAATAAGAATATGACATAATGCTCAACATCACTAGTCATTGGGGAAATGCATTGAAAAGACAATGAAATACAGCTACATACTTACCAGAATGTCTAAAATAAAAAGGTCTGACCAAGCTGCAAATTACTGAGGAATGTTAAGTTTCATACATGGCTAGTGGGAATGTCAACGGTACAACCGCTTTGTCAAGCAGTTTGGCAGTTTATTAAAAGTTAAACATAGGCACTCAATTCACTCAGTTATTTACCCAAGAAGAAAAAAAAGTATATGTCTAGACAGAAGATGGCAGAACAGGAAGCCCCAGAAATCCATCCCTCTATTTAAACAACTATTTAACTTTCAAAAAACTACTTGAATAAAATATTTTGGACTTCTGGAGTTTAGTCAAATGCTGGCAGCTTCAAGGAGAAAGATTTATGAAGAATTTGCCAATGTCAGTACATTTCAGCCTTTCAGGAGGTATCACATACCATCCTTCACCTCCAATCCTTGGGGCCCTGGGTCTATATTCCAGAGACAGGTTGCTACAGTCAAGGTGGGAGTAAAGATCTTGTCCTCCTGGTATCAGGATTGTGTTCTGAGCACAGATAATATTTTTGATTGCTGACAGTCTATCACAAAGTGTGGCAGCCATTGCTTCAACCCTCACAGGCTGAAGTATCTTCTAGGATATTTAAAGATGAATTTTCTCCCATTTCGGGAGCCAGATATTTAGAAAAATATCTCTCAGGTCACTGGCTGACTGCAGGAGCAATGGAACAGAAACTTCAGTGACCACATGAGAAAGGATAAATGCCTTGCAGAAGTAAATTGGAAAAGTCACACACAGTTGGCTTTAACCCTCAAAAAGTAAGATTTAGCAGTCCCTGAGGAGTAGGAGATATTTCCAAAATCGATACAACATAACACTCAAAATGTTCAGTTACAAACCAAATAATTGCAAAACATGAAGAAACAAGAAAGTAGGGCTCTTGATGGCAGAGGGTGGAAGGGAATTTGAAAGAAGGTATCCCTAAGGAAAATTGAATATTGGAATTACATGGCAAAGATATCATGCCAAATGCCTTGGGCTAAAGGGAACCATGGACAAAGAACTAAAGAATGTCAAGAAAATGATGCATGGACAAATATCAATGAGAATATCAATAAAGAGATAGAAATGATTACAAGAAACCAAGCAAATTATTGAGCAGACAAGTACAGTACCTGAAACACAAAATGCAATAGCAGTGTTCAAAAGCAGATTTGAATAGGCAGAAGGAAAGGTCAACAAACTTGAAATATCCAGTCTGAGATGCAGAATGAAAAAAATGAGGGTTATGTGGGATATGATGAAACATACCAACATACTCACCATAGAAATTTCAGAGAAGAAAAGAAAAAAAGGGCAGAAAAAAATATTTTTTAAAGAAATGTGTTCCCAAGTCTGAGAAAAGAAAATAATATACATATGTAAAAAACCCAGTGAACTCAAAGCAGGATATACTCAAAGAGATTCACATCTAGAACATTACATCCAACTTACTGAATCCCAGAGACAAAGAAAGAATTTTGAAAATAGCAAGAGCAAACTGGCTCATTGTATACAATGGATTTTTAAAGAAATTAAAATCTGATTTTCCTGCCATGGAGGCAGGAAGACAATGGGATGACATATTTAAAGTTCTAGGGGAAGAAAATATCGAACAAAAATTCTATACCCATCAAAACTACCTTTCAAGAATGAAAGAGAAATTAAGATAGCTCCAGACAAGCAAAAGCTGAGGAAATGTATTCACAGTATACCGGCCCTATAAAAAATGCTAAAGACAGTCTTTTAGGCTTAAATGAAAGTACCCTAGTAAGTTAAGAAGGCATAATTAAAAATAAATAACACAGATAAAGGTAACTACATAGGCAAATATGAAAATTAATATTATTGTACTTTTTTATGGTTTGTAATGTCTTTCTTTCTCCTGTGTGATACAAAGAGCAATGCATAAAATAATTTTAAATCTATATTAATGGGTATACAATAAGTAAAGATGTGATCTGTGACAACAACAATATAAAAGGAAAGGAACAGAGATATATAGTACTGACTGGAGTATTTGCATGCTATTGAAGCCAGGTTGGTATTATTTGAACTAGTTCAATATAAGTTTAAGATGTTAGTTGCAATTTCCAGAGAAAACTGAAAGATGACTTTTCAAAAATACAGTAAAAGAAAGAAGCAAGTGATCAAAAAGGCAGACTAAAAAATACCACTAAATTTTTATAAAAGGCTATATAGAGAAACTGAGAAACAAGAAAATAAAAGACATGTAGAAAACAAATAGATAAATGGCAGAAGAAAATTTTTCATTTTCAATATTCAAGTTAAATATAAATGAAATAAGCTCTCCTATAAAAAGGCACAAATTGGATGATTGTATAAAAACCAGCATCCATCAATATGCTACAAAGACTCATTCTATAAAGACACAAAAAGATTGGAAGCAAAAGGACAGAGAAGATATTCCATGCAAATAGTAATCATAAGAGAGCTGGGATAGCTGTATTATTATCAAACAAAATAGACTTTAAATCAACAAGTTTACAAGAGTCAAAGAAGGACATTACATTGATGAAAAGCTTGACTCACAAGATGGCATAACAGTTAGAAACACAAACTTACTTCAAAATATATAAAGCAAAAGTTGACAAAAATTGAAGGGAAAAATAGACATTTCTACAATAATAGTTGGATATTTAGCTGACCAACTTTCAATAATAAATAGAACAAGATATAAGATAAATGAAACACTTGAACAACACTATAAGTCAGTCAGTCATATACAAAACACTCCACTCGGGAAGAGTAGAACACACATTCTTCTCAAGGGCACTTGAAATATTCTTCAGAATAAACCACTTATTACGTTCCACAAAAAATCTTAGTACATTTTTAAAGATTGAAATCTTATAAAGCATCTTTTCTGATCACAACAAATAAAACTGGAAATAAATAACAGAAGAAAAATTGTTAAATTCACAAATGTATGGAAATTAAATAGCACACTCTTAAATAGCTAATGGGTCAAAGAAAAAAAATCACAAAGGAAAGTAGAAAGTACCTTTAGTTAAAGGAAAATAAAAATACAACATATCAAAACTTATGAGTTGCAGGAAAAGTAGGGTTAAAAGAAATTTGTAGATGTAAATACATGCATTAAAACAGAATAAAGACCTCAAATCAGTATTTTAATTGTTCACCTTAAGGAGAGAGGAAAAATATCTTAACCTAAAGCTTACAGAAGGAAGGAAATAATAAAGATTAAAACAGAGAAAAATGAACTAGAGACTAGAAAAGCATAGGTAAAATTAACAAACCAAAATTTGATGCCCTGAAAATACTAATAAAATTAGAATTAACAAACCTTTAGCTGGACTGACCAAGAAAAAAAGTCAAAGCCTAAATTACTAGAATTAGAAATCAAAGGGAGACATTTCATTGAATTCATAAGAAAATACATGATGAACTGCATGCCAACAAACCTGATAAACTACGTGAAATGAGGATATTCCTAGAAGCACACAATCTACCAAAACTAACTCATGGATAAATAGAAAATTTGAATAGACACTTAGTAAGAAAACTGAACACCAATCAAAATCTTTCCAACAAAGAAAAGTCAAAGGCGAAATAGTTTAATTTGTGAATTCTACCAATTATCTAAAGGATAATTAACACCAATTTTTAACAAACACTTACAAAAATTGAAGAAGAGAGAACATTTCTAACTCAGTCTATAGGGCCAGCATTACACTGATATCAAGGCCAGATAAAGACACTATAAGAAAAGAAAATCACGGAGCAATATCTCTTATGAACTCTGATGCAAAAATTCTTGACAAAATCCACAACAAACTAGCAAACTGATTTCAGCAGCATATTAGAAAGATTATACACCACGACCAAGTGGAACTAATTCTCAGAATTCAAGGATGGTTCACCTGTGGAAATCAATCAGTGCCATATATCTGATTAATAGAATGAAGAGAAAAAAATCAAAGATCAACTCAATTGATGTAGCAAAACAATTTGGCAAAGATTCAGTATCCTTTGATGATTAAAAAAAGCATGCAATACACTTAGAAACATCCAAACTCTATTAAAGGCCATATAAGAAAAATACACAACTAATATACCCAATGGTGAAAGACTCAAAGGCTTTCTCCTGAGTTCAGCAGCAAGATAAGGATGAAGGATGCCCATTTTCACAAATTCTATACAATATAATATAGTAGTTTCCCCTTATCTATGCTGGATTTTGTTCCGATACCACCAGTCAATCCCTGAAACCCATAGTACCAAACCCTATACAAATGCTCCTTGATTTATGATGAAGTTACAGTCCAAAAAAACTCATCATAAATGGAAAATATTACTAAGTTGAAAATGCTTTTAATACAACTAACATATGGAACATCAGAGTTTGACATAGCCTACTTAAAACATGCTCAGAACACTTGTATTAGCCTACAGTTGGGCAAAAGTCATCTAACACAAAACCTATCTATGTCAAGTGTTGGATATGCTATGTAATTTATTAAATACTGTACTAAAAGTGAAAAAATGATTGCATGGGTACTTAAAGTTTGGTTTTTGTTGAATGTGCATCACATTTGCACCATTGTAAAGTCAAAGAGTTATAAGTCAAACCATCTTTTTTTTTTGAGTTGGAGTCTCACTCCATTGCCCGGCTGGAATGCAGTGGTATGCTTACAGCCACCCCAGTGTCGACCTGCTGGGCTTCAGCAATCCTTCTGCCTCAGCCCTCCAAATAGCTGGAACTACAGGCACATGCTAACATGCTCGACTAATTTTTTGATTTATTATAGAGATGAGATCTCACCATGTTGCCCAGGCTGGTCTTGAATCTGTGGGTTCAGGCAATCCTCTCACCTTGGCCTTTCATCAAACCATCTTAAGTCATTAAGACTGTCTCTCTGTAAATGTGTCTGTAAATAAATACAATGCTGATTCTGTCTGATAACCCATATAGTTACTAAGTGACTAATAGGTAGCATATACATGATGGATATGCTGGACAAGGGGCTGATTCATGCCCCAGGCAGGATGAAGGAAGATGCCACAACATTTAATCATGCCACTCAGAATGGTGTGCAATTTAAAACTAATGAATTGTTATTTTTGTTTAATATTTTGGGACACCATGTGTTAACCATGAGTTGGCTGAAACTGCAGGAAGCAAAACCACAGATAAGGAGGACTGCTGTACTGGAAGTTCTAGTCAGAGCAGTTAGGCAAGAAAGAAATTAAGGGAATCCAAGTTGTGAAGAAAGAAGTAAAATCGTATCTCTTCACAGAAAACATAATCTAATATGTAGAAAACCTTAAATATTACACACCAAAAAAACCCTGTTAGAACAAATAAACGTATTCAGAAAAGTTGTAGACTACAAATACAGCATGCAATAATCCATAGCAGTTCTATACACTAGCAATGAACAAAATCCAAGAAAGGAAATTAAGAAAACAATCCATTTATAATAGTATCAAAAATAATGAAATTTGCCCAAGGAGGCAACAAAGTTATATACCGAAAACTAGAAAACAAAACTAAAAGAAATTATAGAAAACCTAAATAAATGAAAAGACATTCATGATCACAGATAGGAAGGCTTAATAAAATAAAGATGACAATATACTACCAAAGCAATCTAAGATTTCAATGATGTCTTTATTAAAATTCCAACAAGTATTGTTGGTGTTTTCTGAAGAAAGTTTAAAGCCCATCCTAAAATTATATGAAATCTCAAGGAACTGCAGATAGTCAAAACAATCTTGAAAAACAACAATGTTGGAGGACTCACACTTTCTGATTTCAAAAGTACAAAACTCAAAAGAGTATGATATTTGAATAAAGACAGACATATAGACTAATGAACAAAATAGCCCAGAAACCAATGTGCACATGTGGTCAACTGATCTTCAACAAGGGTTCCAAGACAACACAATGAGGAAACTATTGTTTCTTTAACTAGTAGTAGGAAAACTGAATATCTACATGCAAAAGAATTCTATCAGATCCTTATTTTGAATGCCACATAAAAATTATTGACTCAAAATTGATGAAAGTCTTAAAACTAAGACTTAAACCTGTAAAACTTCTAGAAGAAATCATAGGGGAAGAGTTTCATAAAACTAGGCTTTCCAATGATTTCCTGAATATGACACCAAAAGGACATTCAGCAAAAGCAAAATTAGACAAGTGAGACTATGTCACACTAAAAGTTTCTTCACAGTGAAAGAAACAATCAGCATAGTAAAAATATCTGCAAACCATATTTCTGACAGGAGGATAATCTCCAAGATATATAAGGAATTTCTATAACTCACATACAAGCAAAAACTATGGGTCCTATTTAAAAATGGGCAAAGATTTCAACAGACATTTCTCCAAAGAAGACATATAAATGACCAACAGAAATATGAAAAGATGTTCAACATCTTTTCAATCATCATGTTCAATCATCAGGGAAAAGCAAGCCAAAACTACAATGAGATATCATCTCACTGTTAGGATGGTCACTATTAAAAAAAAGAAAATCTGCCTAATGTGAAAAAGGGAAAGTAAAGGAGAGAAGGATGGAGAAAGAGTAGGGAGAAGGAGGAAGGGAGGGAGGTAGGCAGGCAGAGAGAGGAAAGAAGGAAAGAAGTTAAGGGGGAGGGAGGGAAGAAGAAAGGAAGGAAACTGGAGGCAAGGACGTGGGGAAATTGGAACCCTTGTACACTGTTGGTGGTAATTTAAACTGGTGTATCCTCTATGAAGAACAGTATGCAGGTCCTAAAAAATTAAAACTAGAACTAACGTATGGTTCAGTAAGCCCATCCCTGGGTATTTACCCAAAAGAAATCATCAGAATCTTGAATACCCATTCACTTCCATATTTCTTCACAATAGCCAAATGTGGAAACAACACATATGTCCACCAATGGATGAATGGATACGGAAAGTGTAGTCTAGGGAATATTACTCAGCCATAAAAAGAAGGAAATCCTATGAAATGCTATGACATAGATGAATCTTGTCGACATTGTGCTAAGTGTAATAGGCCAGTAATCGGAGAAATACTGCATGATTTCACTTATATGAGATGTAGGCGTTAGCAAACTCATCAAAGCAGAAAGTAGAATGGTTATTGCTGGGGTTGGGGAGAAGGAAACAGGAGGTGCTGTCCAATGGGCAGAAAGATTCAGACATGAGAGAAAAAGTTCTAGAAATCTGCTGACCAATGTGGTGCTCACAGCTAAGGATCCTACAGTGTATGTTTAAAATTTGTTAGGAGGGCAGCTATCATGTTATGCATTTCTAGAAATATTTTTTAAAAAAAGGATACATGCTCTTAACTAATTACAAAAAGAAAGAAAGAAAGAAAAAGAAACAGCTTTCACTGCACCCTTCATCAACCTCAGCTCCATGGCTCTATGCAAGGATGGCTTGGCCTCCGGACACCATTCTCTCAGGCATCTAATGTTCTTCTTAGCATTTTTTTTGAGTTGGAGTCTCACTCCATCACTCAGGCTGGAGTGCATTGGCATGGTTATGGCCATCCCAGCATCGAACTGCTGGGCTCCGGCGATCCTTCCACCTCAGTGTTCCAAGTAGCCAGAAACACAGGCATGGCTAAGTTTTGAATTATTATAGAGATGAGGTATCACCACGTTGCCCAAGCTGGTCTTGAACCCATGGGATCCGGCAATCCACTCTCCTCAGCCTCCCAAAGTGCTGGGATTACAGGCTGAGCCACTGAGCCCAGCCAGCATTATTTTTTTTTACTTCATATTGCCCTACAAACAGTATGAGTTACTAGAGCAGAGTGAGTTACTAGAGGTTTGTAGTGTCTAAGACTTTCAAGCACACAGACTTTTCAAGACACAAAGCCAGACCTTTGATATGCACAGCAGTTTGTAAAACTGGCCACAATGTCCACCTCTTGCAAGCTTGATGAGGTGAGGGTGCAGCACCTGCCAACAGGAGGTGAAGTCTATTTCCCCACCACTGGAAGCTGGGCTGGTCCCATGACTCACTGTGGCGAGTAAAATGCAGTGGACACAATGTGCTTTCTCCATGCTCAGGCCACAAAGGGACAGTGTTTTCCCTCCTGGTACCTGGCCAGCACTACAGGAACAAGCCTGGGCTAGCCTCCAAAGGAGCCATCATAGACCAGCCAGTTCTATGTGACCTGGCAGTTCCCCAGACACCTTGTGAGCCCAGCTGGCAGCAGTTGAATCCAGCCCAAATGAGCTGGGCCCAGCACACAACTGTCAATCTTAGTATCACGAGCTAAAGAAATGATGCTTGTATAAATCACAATGTTTTAGGGTGATTTACTACACAGCAAAAACTAATTACCACAATATATATTTATCCCCTTATATTCATGATCTCAAAACTGCTCTTCTGCATCAAACACTCTCAAGCTTCTCCCCAGAACTTCCCCAGGTGGTCTTCATGTGATACCATTCCTCACCATTTACTCGAAGACCTGCAGTCATTCCTGTCTGCCTATCCAGCACTGTAGGTGTGAGGCTTTCCTGGGTCTCTGGCTTGCATGATCCATGAGCTTGACAAACAGTGGTTTTTTTCCCCACCACTCCATTTTGCAGTGAGGTGTAACACAGCACCAGGTACCTGGGACAGGACTCCTGGCCTTACCTCACAACATCCACAGATGTGGCCCCCGATGTGAAGAATCAGTGGAGTATTCAACCTCCAGGACGTTGGGAAGGATGTGTTGTCAAGCACTTAGCAAAGCAAGACCTGTGAGAAGGAGGATTCAGGGAGCCTGGGGCAAGGGCTGCCCCATGACAGCATCCCCTGGACACACTCACGAATGGTCTGGGGCCAGGCTGGCTCCCCTCCAAGAGGCTACCTCTTCCCAGGGGCCTGATGGTCCTGGAGCCACAACCTCCTGTGAAGCAGGAGTCACCACAGCCCAGACCACTCTGGTACTGACTACCCTCCTCACTCCCCCTTTGCCTTAATCTCCAGCTTCTCTGAGGTCCCTGCAGCAGTCCAGCTGTCCAGACATGCAAGGACTTGGGGAGTGGCCGGGGACTGAAAAGTCAGGGCCTAGCGGCTGCTGGGACCCCATCTCACACCCGGCCACACGTTGACACTAGCATTCAGGCTCTGGTATTCCTGTGCATGTGTTGCAGTGGCAAGAGTGGGGGAGGAGGTGAGTCCAAGGCACTACACAGCTCACTGATGGCTCAGGAGGCCTGAGCTTTTCCTCACTGAGAATCTAACTGGTCTAGTCCCCTCTGTCCTGGGGCCTATGAAGGGCAGTAGTGCTTGGCCAGCAGGCCTTGTGGATGTTAGTTTTAAGCATCTGCCCATTCCCCCAAGGCCATGCAGTGGATCAAGATGGGATACCTGCTCTATAGATGGGCTCCTAGTAAGGTAGGAGTGAGAAGAATCCTGGTAAAGTTGTTCAGGTCCCCATGCTCTGACTGAACTCCAGGCAGTGGTCAGTCTCTGGCCCAGGCAGAGGTGAGGCCAGGCATTGGGTACAAGTTATTTAGGCAGGATCAGCCCCCTGCCCAAGACCCCTAGCAATCTCCCCTTGAGTCTCCTCTTTCTTTCTTGGAAAGGCATCATGGATGTTCCCTTCCCATCCTCAGAGTGACCATCAGTGCCAGACCACGTCACTCACTGTCCATCACATGCTTGTTGCTGGAGCTCTCACTTGCTGGCAGCCCTGCCCTGGGGCCTCAACTCATGTGTAAATCATGGGTATCCTTCAGGGCCCAGCTGCTGTGTCACTGCTTCCACAAAACCTTCACTGACCACTCTGCTGTCAGAGTTACCCTCCTTAGATCATATGGCCCGGGCCACCAGTTGTCTGTCACTGGACGTGCCCACAAGACACACAGCCTTTATCAGATGGGAGAGGAACCTCTGAGGGGCAGACTGGTCACCACATGCACCCTGAGGCTACTCAGCCTCATCCAGATCCCAGCCCCCTCCCTGGCAAGCCTTGGAAATGCAAGCCGCCTCTCAGTGCCAACAGCAGCTGTGTCAGCTTCTGTGTGTGAGGTAGACAGATTGCTTAGACTACAGTAAGAGACAGCAAGGGTAACCTTCGTGCCACATGCAGCACCCCAACTTACCTGGCTCAGGAGGATGTGAGGGTGTATTGTTGCCCACTGTCTGGTCTGGACCACGGCAGGCCCACAGTCCCAGATGGGCCTCTCTTCATTCTGTCCATGTTCCCCACACCCCACTGGCCTCCAAATCACATGTCCCAGAGGTTCAGCCCAGCTTTGAGAGAGAGGAAAATTGCAATGATCCTAGTGGAACCCCAGCAGGCCACATGATGGAGGCCAGGACCCATGCCTGCTCCTCAGACTGCAGCCCAACACTGCCCCTCATTAGCTGGGCTTCACTCCTCATTCCTCACTTGGGACATGAAGGTAATACAACACTTACTTCACAGAATTGTCACAGTAAACAAACACACTCCTCTTCCTGGGGTGTTTGCAACTCTGTCTACGTACATGTTGTAGAAACATCTGTCTGTCTCATGGTGACTCCTGGACTCCTTGTTGATGCGTATTGAGTGCCTAGTATATGTCAGCTACTGAACTTGATGTTTTTACATGTGCTATCTCCTCTACCAGTCATAACCTCCACTGAGGAGTATTTTGTTATTTCCTCTTTACAGATACAGAACAGCTGCAGCTGTCATGACTCAGTCATAGGTCCATGGACAGATGACCCCATTGCATCCCTGAGATCCACTCAGTTATGAGCTCCAGGGCTTTCTGTCCAGTTGGCCCTGGAACCCAAGGACAGACATGGAGTCATGGCCAGAGCAACTGCTCCAGGAATATTTTTGGAATGAATAAGCTTTTTTTTTGGCCATGCTCAGTGGCTCAACCTGTAAACCCAGCACTTTGGAAGGCTAAAGTGAGGGGATTGCCTTAGCCCATGGCTTCAAGACCAGTGCAGGCAAATTGGCAAGACAGCACCTCTACAATAAATAAAAAAATTAGCTGGGCGTGGTAGTGCGGCTAAAGTGCTGGGAGTGCTTTTCTTTCTCTCCTTACCCCCAGTTCCAACATGAGAAGAAGTCA
This sequence comes from Carlito syrichta, assembly GCF_000164805.1. Classification (NCBI taxonomy): domain Eukaryota; kingdom Metazoa; phylum Chordata; class Mammalia; order Primates; family Tarsiidae; genus Carlito; species Carlito syrichta. Next base: position 126,038 of record NW_007252963.1, on the reverse strand, counting down.
TGGAGTGTAAGGATCCAGAATCCTTGGAGCCAGGATTGTAGGGCTTGAATCCCAGGTCTGCCACAGACTAACCTAAGTAACCTTGGGCAAGTTGTTTAAATCTCTGCATTCAGTCTTCTCCTTTATAAAATGGGTATAATATTAATACATATCTCATAGGGTTGTTGACAGGATTACATTTAATACATACAGATTGTTTTAAAACAGTGCTTGGCACATGAAAAACGCTTCATCAGTGTTAGCTGTTACCTGGATTTACAGGGTTTGCTGATACTAATGAGAGCATGTTATATACCCAGGATTCTGCAAGTGTTGAGCTACTATGGTATCCTTGATCAAAGAGAAGGAGACTGAGGCACGGAGGCCTAATGACCACACCCAGTGGGGCTTAGACACTCTGACAGACTAAAACAAGGTTGAGGCCTGGGATCCCTGACAGGGGTTCTCTGTGATTCCGGGTTGCCTGAGACCCACACAGGGCACCCAGCTCTGAGAAAGGTGCCTGACCAGGAAGAACAAGGATCCCCAGCCTTCCTAGAACAGAGAAGGGGCTGAGTCACCCCAGACAGGTTGTGGTCAGACCTGGTCCCATGGTCAGGGACTAGTCCAGGCTTTTTCCTCCTGGACCTCGCTTTTCCCCTGCTCCCCTGGAACACCATGAAGTTATCCTGTGGAGCCTGGGCCCAAGGACAGGAGTGTGGGGTCCTTGAGCCCATGGTGCAGGCGAGTGGTTCACAGCAGCCCCCTTACCATTCTGTCATCATTCCCAAAGAGAAGGAGTCCTACTTTGGCGACCACCCTTGACCGATGGCATCCTGTGATGGGCAAAGCTTCTCCCTCGGGCACCAGGCCTCAAGGCATCAGCCTGAGATTTTCACAAGCCCATGGATAAGACTAAGAATATTTCACAACCAACACAACTGGGCTGCAGAGCTGCTGCAGGGGACTGGAGGCCTCCAGTGACATTGACCCTTTAGTGACTGGATGGTGTATAGGTCCACCATGGGGAGGGAATGAAATATTTACAGGACATTTGAGTGGGGGTGGGGGCAGGGCAGTGGCTATTTACCAGTCAGTTCAAACATGGGATAGTTTTGCAGCCAGTGGGACACACCAATGAACCCAGCTGAATTCCAGTCACACACAAACACACCTGTTCACAGGCATCTGTCCAGGCCCCCGGTATCTTGTCACTCCCATGGATCCAGTTGTGAATGGCCTCTGCTGGCTGACCCTGTTGGTCTGTGGGGAACAGGACATGTACACACAGCTGGTCTCTTCTCTGAAGACTCCTGGCCAGTGGACTGAGCCCTGGTAGGGTAGTTGGTAAGTCCAACTTCCTCTTGGGCTTTAGTCTGAGTCACTGAGCTGGTGCTCCAAGTTATTGGTGCTCTCTGATCCTCAGTATCTCATGGGGTAAGCAGACTTCAGAATGGTCTGGGGAAGACAATGTTCTGTTGCTGTCAAGATGGTCAAGGTCCTACACTGAGCCCCCAGCACAAAGTGTTCAGGACTGTCCCATAGGGCTCAAGTCCAGTTTATTCTTGCCTACTGGCTCATAGAGATCTCTGCACAGAGACAGCCCACAGACCCTCCAAGGCTCTTTTGATTACTATTGCCTCATTGGGGACTGAATTGTCTCTTACACCTCGTTTTGGAGACTGCCAGCACTACAACTGATTGTCTACCACTCCTCTACCACTACCCCCAACTCCCCCCACCCCCATCAAGCTCTTCTCTCTCCTTGAGGACTCTGTCTGCCCACTGTCTGAAAGAGGAACAGGAAACAACAGCAATGGACCCTGTTCCTGGCCATTCAGGTGCCATGGGCCTCCTCTTTCACTGCTCTGTTCATGCATCCTCAACCTGGACTGCCATTGCGTCTGGCCTCAAACAATACAACCTGCCCTGTCTAGGCCAAACGTTGGCTTGCCCAGGCCACCCTCCACACCACTAGTTTTCTCACAGGTAGACTTCAGGTGGGCAAGGCCCCAGCACTCAATTTGGCTGTCTCTTTCTTTTGAATATCCTCATAGTTGGCTCCTTCCTCAGGCTGAAGGAGTCTGGGGACTTTGCCTTCAGTGATCAGCCTCACAGCCTGCACCTGGAAAGACCACAACAGAATCTTCCCTCCCTTTCATCCTCTGGGTACATGTTGAGCCTGGACCCTGGACCAGTCTGACCAGACCTGCCTGGCACACAAGTACTGAGAAATAGCTGCCATGTGAACAAAGGAGTTATCATGAACCTAACTCCAATCTGCACGATGGGCATACACCTGCACTGTCCACCACACAAGGATTTAGATTACACAGAAGATCTTACATCTTCTGAGATCTTATAAGATTATATGAACTATAAGTTATATGTGTGTGTGTGTTTATACATAAAGCTCTGCAGGTTAACACATATGAAAGTTTTTATGTTGTCAAATACCTTCTCTGCCTGAGCCCCATAGTGGGCTTGAAGGCATGACTTTGGGGGGCTGAAATGAAGCCAGATGTAGTTTCTCTGAGACAGAAAAGAGGAAGGTAGTACAAGAAGGAATCAGGGAAAGGTGAAGGAAGAGCTAAGGAGTTTGGGCCCACCATGAGGAAGGGTCTGAGGGAACAGAGTCCAAGACTGGGAAGCAACCCAGATATTAGGAACAGTTGTAGCAGGCTTGCCCAATGGAAGCTTCTGTGGTAACGGACAGTATTCTATGTCTGCCTGGTACAGTACAGTGACCAGGAGCCACATGGGATTGTGGGGAACTTCAAACATAGCTAGTGAGATTGAGGAACTAAGTTTTTAGGTACAACTAATTTTAAGTAGACAAATAGTTGCATGTGACCAGTGGCTGCCTTACTGAACAGAGGATGGGTATCTTGAGATGTTTGCTGTGGGATGTGCAAGTAACCCCCTTCTCCATCTTTCATACTGAATCTCTAGCAGGTCTACTCTGCTCACTAATTCTGTGAGCAGGTCATTCTGTGGGGAAGAAAAAGGCTTCTTGCTCAACACAATTTGAAAAATAAAAAGCAGCAGACAGGAGCTGAGGGTGATGAAATAGTCAACATTTGGACTGCAGTGATCATCTGTGTTCTACTGTTATGCTCATTGCCACATGTTATGCCAAACAAGGAATGCTTCCCACCCTGGAAACCTCCTTCTGTCTCTGTCCTGGTCTGGAATATGCCTGCCTTTGGCCATCACCCAGGCCATCACTGGCCAGCCAGCTGCAGGACAGAGCATAAGCAGCTCTGCACAGACACACAACATCCAGAGGTTTCCCTGCAACTGCAGATCTGATTCTGCTGTTTGGAGTACGACTTTCTGACTTCAGTCACCCTTGTCCTTCAGCATCCCCGCCCCTTTGCCTCAGGTAACAGAATCTCTTCCATGAAGAACCCAGACCAATAACTACAATTGCATACTTGATTTCCCAACTGGCCCCAGCAGGAAGCATGTGACTGAGGCAGCCAATCAGCGTACCCCATCACCCTGGAGAGTGACTGATTGGGAAGAACACAAGGCCCCAAGTTGGCTGATCTAAGTCTTCCCTGATGTTTCATTCATAATTTTAGGAGAAAGAGGGTTTCTCTTCCCCTGGAATCAAAAGCCATACCTTGAGCTACCAGTAACTATCTTTCCTCCCATTTAGGGCAGCCAATCTGATAATGAAGTTAATCAAATAGAAAAGCAGAATCAAAGGTTGAAGAAAGAGAAACAGATCCAATGACTTAGCTTAAGTGTCTGGATCCAGCCACATTTGACACCATCCCTACCTTTTCTCTTTCTTTTCTTTTCTTTTCTTTTTTTTTGAGAAGGCAGGATTTATTAAGGGGACAGAAAAACTCCCACAGTGGGAGGTAACCTGAAGGGGCTGCATCCTTGCCTTTAATATTGTCTATTAAGTAAGCCAAAAATGTCTCCTTTTTGGCAAAAGCTTTTTGACTTAGATTTCATCAGTTGTGAGCAAAAGTCCCTCCTAATACAATACCTTGTCTGTCCCAGTACTGCCTCTTTGAACTTCTGCGGGAGAACTCTCTTCCTCTAGGATCCTGAACTTGGGAAACAGATTCCTGGCCACTTGGGCTAAGTGCCTGCATTTCGGAGTGACTGGCTGGGTCTAGTGAAGGCACCTGAGAACAAAGAAGTCCTGCTGCAGGGGTGTGTCAGGAGAAAGTGTAGGTTATGGCCAGCTCCCAGTTCTTACCATCCCTTTGATACCTTCTGGGAAAAGGAAGTGGTTGTACAAAGTGCTCATGGTGTAATCTGGGAGCATCTGGCTCTCCTTCTGCAGCAGAACGTTCTCAGTGTCCAGACCAACATCAGCCTAGAAAATGGTGAAACTCACTTTCTTATCTCCATGAATGAGGGTACTGAGAAGAAGCAGAAGAGTGAAACTCTGAGTCCCAAAGGAAAGGTCGTGGAGGACACCCTGGATATAGCCCAGGGACCCCTGCCACATTCCAGCAGGTCCCCTTCTTTTCCTGGGATTACTAATAACTGCTCCAGCAGGGAAGGGAAGAAGGAGAAGGAAAGCAACACTTGTTGACACCAACAATGGGCCAGGTATTGTGCTGAAAACTTGATTTGCCTTATGTAACTTAGTCTTCACAACAAGGCTAACAGGTGTGGTGTGCTTGTTTACAGATAAGAAAACCCGAGACCCAGAGAAGTGTAGTGATGTCACCAAAGATCAAGGAGCTTGGATTACAGCCAGGCCAGTCTGACTATACACCCATTCTCTCCACTCAGCTCAAGTGTCTTTCCTCCCTGAACGCCCAAGTGCCATGCCAAACTGTTTATTGTCTTCTTGGCACTTTGTGTCCTCAAACTGTCCAGCGGTAGTAGGCATAGGTCAGAGCAGGGTTCTGGCCTGTCAGCTGGGTTGGCCCCAGCCCCTATGTTCCAGTCACCTCTCTGTTACAACTTCAGGATAGAAATACTGACAGTGCCACCACATCAGTCAGAACTTGAGCCTGGGCCTACAACCAGGGGAACTTGAACACTGGCACTCCATCCTCCTTGGTCTCTGGGCCTGAGGGAGAGTGGGTAAGAAGATGGCCCCTCTGCCACTATCCGACACTCTGCCACTCCCATCTTCCCAGCAAAGTGGATCCTGAACTTTTTCTCCATGCCTGCCCCTCCCTTACACACCAGTCTTCATCCCACAACACAGTGAGGGTGCACTGGCCAGGTGGGAGGTCTCAGAGGCCACTCAGCCTCCTGCCTGACTGTTGCTGACCACCAAGACCCCCGAGTGCCTTTCTCCTCTAGAGTGGGCCCTGGACTTTCTCTCCATGCCTGCCCTTGCCCTGCCCACCATGATCCATCATGCAACACAATGAGGGGGTACTGGCCAGGTGGGAGGCCTCAGGGGCCGCTCTGCCTCTTGTCTGACTTCTGCTGACCACTAAGGCTTCTGAGTGCCTCCCTTCTCTAGAGTGAGCCCTGGAATTTCTCTCCATTCCTGCCTCTCTGCTGCACAACTGGCTTCATCATGCAGCACGGTGAAGGTGCACCGACCAAGAGGGAGGCTTCAGGGGCCGCTCTGCCTCCTGTCTGACTGCTAGTGACCACCAAGGCCTTTGAGAGCCTCCCTCCTCTAGAGTGGACCCTGGACTTTCTCTCCATGCCTGCCCCTTCCCTGCTCACGTGGCTCTGTCCTGCCACACAGCGAGGGTGCACAAGCCAGGTGGGAGGCTTCAGGGGCCACTCTGAAGCCTCCTGTCTGTCTGCTACTGACCACCAAGGCCTTTGAGTGCCTCCTCCCTCTAGAGTGGACACTGGACTTTCTCTCCATGCTTGCCCCTCCCCTGCCTACCTGACTCCATCATGCAACACAGTGAGGGTGCACTGACCAGGAGGCAGGCCTCAGGGGCTGCTCTGCCTCCTGTCTGACTGCTGCTGACCACCAAGGCCCCCGAGTGCCTCCCTTCTCTAGAGTGGACCCTGAACTTTCTCTCCATGCCTGCCCCTCCCATACCCACCTGACATCGTTGTGTAATACAGCAAGGGTGCACGAGCCAGGTGGGAGGCCTCAGGGGCTGCTCTGCCTCCTGTCTGACTGCTGCTGACCACCAAGGCCTCCAAGAGCCTCCCTCCTCTGCAGTGGATGCTGGATTTTCTCTCCATGCCTGCCCCTTTCCTGCCCTGCCCACCTGGCTCTGTCACGCAACACAGTGATGGTACACCAGCCGGGTGGGAGACCTCAGGGGCCACTCTGCCTCCTATCTGACTGCTGCTGACCACCAAGGCCTCCAAGTATCTCTTTTCTCTAGATGCCCCATGCCCCAACTGACTGACCTCAGACCCTTGGCCCTCTCTGAGGCCTCACCTGCCATCACTGAGTTCCTGACTCAGGATCCACCACTGCTTTTGGTGATGGGGGCTGACTCCCTGCTGATCACATTTTCCCTCTGTTAGCTCTTTCCTGATTGGAAGGAAGACTGTGTGGAGAAGGGAGAAAAGGGGCTCAGTCCTTTCTGCCAGGTAGGCTCCTTTCCTTTGACAAGTCCTTCAGCCCAGCTTCCTCCCCTCAGTCACAGAGAAGCAGTTGATCTAGTTTCCAATATCTGTGGGACTAGCCTCAACACAGCTCCTAGCTCCCATGTTTCCATGGTTGCAACTTATTCCTCTACCCTGAGCCTCAAAAGAGGATGGGGATGCTGTCTCCTTTAGTCATTGTCTCCTGGTATCTTTGGGTTCTCTTGGCCTTCTGTTCTTCAGTAACTAAGAAACATTTCTTTGTATTCAATTCTCTGTCAGAACCTTGGTGTGGTGTTTGGCCCCGAATGGGCTGACTCTCCTTTCTGCCCTCTTGTCTACCACTATGTCCTGGCATCTGGTGGTTTTGAGGGAGGGCAGGATGTGATGTGACAGATTGTACTGTACTAGCAAAAGCTGACCCACAGTGACCAATGGAATACTGCTGCAGGAAATCTGAGGTCAAAGTCAAGTAGGAGCCCCAGTCAGATTTGGTCTGGGTCCAGGATCAGCAGCTGTTGTCAGTGGTCACTTAGTGGCCGGGTGCAGGGTTCAGGCGGTAGTGGAGTCAGGGTATGTCACGGGTCATGCTGTGGTCAGGTTCAAAACTGAGGCCCTGGCTGGCATCAGGTGATGGGTACTAGAGCTGAGTCCAGGTCAGACTGCAGCTGACTCTTCCTTATAAAAAACCACGTGGCTGTGCCTGGCTAGGCCCACAATCCCCCTTACCTATTCCTGGTCTTCCATCCTTAAGCCCTGGCCTACAATTGACCTCCCTTAGGCCTAACAAAGGCCTGTTTATCTAAGATGAGGCCCCTACCTCTTGCTCGCTGAGGTTCTTTGCTCAAGGTCAGTGGTTCACCCATGGTTCTTAAACTGTGCTCCTCCTAGGACCAGAGGCACCAACGTCATCCACGAAATTGTCAGAAATTAAATTTCTTGAACTCTACTGCTACCAAAGCAGAAACTCCCAGGGTGAGCTCAGCACTCAGGACTCCCAGCAATGGTGATGCAGTGCATGCCCACCTGTGAGAACACAGACCCCTAGTGACTCTTGCCCTGGGATTTCTTCTTGAGCATTGGTGCTGGGGTCTGAGAAGCTCTGAGACGAGGCTAGTTTTCTGTGGTCCTTCCCAAGGGCACACATTCCACCCCTACAAGCAGATGGAGAGAGAATCTCCACTTTATTCCAGAAAAGCCCAGTAGCCAGTTGGCATTGAAGTAGGATTTGGGGCATACTTCATATGGCTGCTTCTCAGCCAGGGCATAAGACCCTGCAGACTGCTTCCCCTCTGCCTGGGCAGCCTGGCCATCCTCTTCCCTGTTCCTGGGTGTCCTACTCTTGGGCTGTTTTGGTTTTTTTTTTAATAATCTAGATTATGAATATTTTGTCAGATGTGTGTATGGAAAATATCTTTTCCAACCGATTTGCCTTTTTCAAGCTCTTATGGTGTCTCTTGATGAACAGAAATTCTTAACATAGTACACATTATTAAAATTTTCCTCTATGATCAGTGTTTCTTATATCCTATTTAAGAAATCCTTGCCTACTGCAAGCTCATAAAGTTGTTCTCCCTGTTTTCTAAGGTCTTTATTGCTGTGCACATTTAGATGTGCAGTCCCTAAATAACTGACTTTTGTGTACACAGTGAGAGGCAGAAGCCCAGAAATATTTTTTCTATACAGTTGTTCTATTAACCCAGCACTAGTTAACTGAAAAGATCTTTTTTTGTCCATTGAAAAGAACCATATGGCTAGGCTCGGTGGCTCAACCTGTAATCCCAGCAGTCTGGGAGGCCGAGGTGAGTGGATTGCCTGAGTCTACAAGTTTGAGATCTGCCTAGATAACTTGATGAGACCTTATCTCTACAATAAATCAAAAATTAGCTGGGCATAGTAGCACGAACCTGTAGTTTCTGCTACTAGAAAGGCTGGGGCAGAAGGATTGCTGGAGCCCAGCTTGTCGATGGTGGTATGACCATGAATTTTCCAATGTACACCTGCCTGGATAACAGAGTGAGACGCCAACTCACAAAAAAAGTAAAGAACCATGTGTGTAACGTCTATCACTAGACCTATTTTTTGTTTCTTTGGTTAGTTTGTTTATCACTGCATTTAGTGTAGCTTACATATTTTTGTTATAGTAGTAAAAATATACAGCAAAAAAACTTGACATTTAATCACTTTTAAGTGTACAGTTCAGTGTCATTATTTGTACTCACAATGTTGTGCAAGCATCACTACTATTTCCAAACTTTTTATCACTTCAAATACAAATTCTGTATCTATTAAGCAAAATTCCTCATTACCCACCACCACCACCAGCTCCTGGAAAACTCTAATCTACTGTCCATCTCTATAAATTTGTCTATTCTAGGTAACTTGTGAAAGTGGAAACATACAGCATTTGTCCTTTTGTGTCTGACTTATTTCACTTAGCATAGTGTTTTCAAGGTTTATCATGTTCTACTGTGTATCAGAACTTCATTCCTTGTGTGTGTGTGTGTGAGTTGGAGTTATTCCAATGCCTAGGCTGGAGTGCACAGGCATGCTCATGGCTTTACTAGCATCAACCTGCTGGGCTCAGGCAGTCCTTCCACCTCAGCCTTCAAAGTAGCTGGAACTACAGGTGCGTTCTACCATGCCTGGCTAATTTTTTTATTTATTGTAGAAGTGAGATCTTGCCAAGTTGCCCAGGCTATTCTCCAACCCATGGGCTCAAGCAATTCCCTCACCTTGGCTGGGATTACAGACTTGAGCCACCGCACCCACCTGGTCACTTCATTCCTTTTTATGAAGGAACTTTATTTCTTTATATATGAATTCCATTTTGTGTGTGTGCGTGTGTACATCTGTTTATCTGTTGTTGGATTATTGGATTATTTCCAATTTTTGGCTAATGCTGCAAGGGACACTGGTATACAAATATCTATTTAAATCCCTGTTTTCATATCTTTGGGGTTTATGTAAAATAGTGGAATTTGATTTACATTTTCCTAGAGAATAGTGAGGTGGAACATCTTTTCATGTGATTTTTGCTCATTTGTATACCTTCTTTGGAGAGATTCTATTCAAGACTTTGACCCATTTTTAAAATTGGTTTGTCTATTTTGTTGCTAGCATGAAGAAACTCAATTTAGTGTCTTAATTCACATATGAATTTTATTTTTATTTTATTTTTTATTTTTTTATTTTTTATTATGAAGTTGTGGGGGACAGTTAAGGGTTAGGTATACAATTGCATTTCATTCAGGCACCCTGTTGATATGGGGTGTTTCCCCGTTCCCAGACAGATATTTGCTACTGTTAACCTCATCTCCCTCCCCTCCACCATATTTTCCCAGTACTGTCAGTCATTTTCTTATAGTATTGCATTGGATGTTTAAGGTCCATTATATGAGTGAGAACATGTGATACTCAGATCTTTGTTTTTGGGAGAGGTCACTCAGTATTATAGACTCTAGTTCCATCCAGGTTGCTGCGAAATTCATGATTTTGTTCTTTTTTTTATGGCTGCGTAGTATTCCATCATGTATATGTACCACATTTTTTAAATCCAGTCCTCTTTTGACGGGCAGCATGGTTGTTTCCAGGTTCTTGCTATTGTGAACAATGCTGCGATAAACATGCGTGTGCAGGTATCTTTTTTATAGAGTGATTTGTGTTCTTCAGGATATATTCCCAGTAGGGGGATTGCAGGGTCATATGGGAGGTTGGTATTTAGAACTTTTAGGAATCACCACACTGCTTTCCACAGAGGTTGCACTAGTTTACGCTCCCACCAACAGTGTAGAAGTGTTCCCTTTTTGCCACACCCTCACCAGCAGCTGTTATTTTTTGAGTTGTTGATAATTGCCATTCTGCCTGGGGTTAGGTGGTATCTCAGTGTGGTTTTGATTTGCATCTCCCTGATGATTAGTGAGGTTGAGCATTTCTTCATTTGTCTGTTGGCTGCTTGGATGTCTTCCTTTGTGAAGTGTCTGTTCATATCTTTTGCCCATTTTATAATGGGGTTGTTTGTTTTTTTCTTTTCAGCATGTTTGAGTTCCTTGTAGATCCAGGATGTTAAGCCTTTGTCAGACCTGGTGTTGGCAAATGTTTTTTCCCAGTCTGTAGGCTGTCTCCCTGCTCTCTTGATGGTTTCTTTGGCTTTGCAGAAACTTGTCAGTTTAATAAGGTCCCACTTGTCTATCTTCTCTCTTATGAGCTGTGGATTTCGAGTTTTGTTCAGGAATTGGATGCCAGTTCCGATTTCCATGAGGATATTTCCTTCATTTTCTAAGGTTCTTATGGTTTTGGGTTTTACATTTAGGTCTCTGATCCATTTGGAGTTAAACTTTGTGCATGGGGATAGATAGGGGTCCTGTTTCAATCTTCTGTATGTGGTTAGCCAGTTTTCCCAGCACCATTTACTGAATAGGTTCCCTTCTCCCCAGTGGTAGG
>NW_007252963.1:112017-114927 GCF_000164805.1 Carlito syrichta | reverse complement strand
AGTCTGGTAATGTGATACACTGCTTTGTTTTTTTTGCTGAGGATGTCTGGCTATCTTGAATGCTTGTGTTTCCATATGAATTCCTGTGATTTTTTTTCTAGGTCTGAGAAGAATGTTGCTGGTAATTTGATGGGTATTGCATTGAATTTGTAGATTGCCTTAGGTAAGATGGACATCTTCACAATGTTGATTCTTCCGATCCATGAGCATGGGATATTTTTCCACTTGTTTATGTCATCTTTGATTTCTTTGAGCAATGTTTTGTAGTTTTCAAAGGTCTTTCACATCTCTGGTTAGGAAGATACCAAGGTATTTCATTTTTTTTGTGGCTATTGTGAATGGAATTGTGTTTTTTATTTGGGTTTCTGTTTGTTTATTATTGGTGTAGAGAAATGCAAATGTCTTTTGTACATTTATTTTGTATCCTGAGACTTTGCCAAAGGCCTTTATCAGTGTAAGGAGGTTTTTGACAGATTCTCTTGGGTTTTCAAGGTACACAATCATATCTTCTGCAAAGAGAGATAATTTGACTTCCTGTTTTCCTATTTGGATACCCCTGATTGTCTTCTCTTCTCTGATTCTTCGAACCAGGATTTCCAATACTATGTCAAACAGGAGGGGTGATAGTGGGCATCTTTGTCTTGTTCCAGTTTTCAGGGGAAATTGTTCTAATTTTTGTCCACTTAGGAGTGTGCTGGCTGTGGGTTTCTTGTAGATGGCTTTTACTATTTTGAGGTATGTTCCCCGTATGCCTAGATGTTCAAGGATTTTTATCAAGAAGGGGTGCTGGATTTTATCAAAAGCTTTTTCTGAATCTAATGATATAATCATGTGGTTTTTATTTTGACATCTGTTGATGTATTTAGTAATATTTAGGGTTTTATGAATGTTGAACCAGCCTTGCATCCCAGGAATGAAGCCTACTTGGTCATGATGGATGATTTTTGAGATGTATTGCTGAATCCGGTTTGCTAGGATCTTGTTGAGAATTTTAGCATCTATGTTCATCAAAGATATTGGCCTGTAGTTCTCTTTCTTTGTTGGAGCTTTACCTGGCTTGGGTATCAATGTGATGTTGGCTTCGTAGAATGATTTGGGGAGTGTTCCATATTTTTCAATCCCCTGGAATACCTTCAGTAGGATTGGTATCAGCTCCTCCTTAAATATCTTGTAGAATTCTGCTGCAAAGCCATCAGGTCCAGGACTTTTTTTTGTAGGAATTTTTCTTATTACGTAGTCGATTTCCTTGATTGCTATTGGACTATTTAGGATTTCAATTTCTTCTTGTTCCAACTTAGGTAGGTTGTGTGATGTCAGAAAGTCCTCCACTTCCTTAAGGTTTTCAAGTTTGTTTCCATACAATGTGCGCAGTAGTCTCTAATGATCTTTTGTATTTCTTCAGGGTCAGATGTGACTTCATCTTTTGTGTTTCTGATTGTGCTTATTTGGTTTTTTTCTCATTTTTTCTTGGTCAGTCTAGCTAGGGGATCATTGATCTTGTATATTCTTTCGAAGAACCAGCTTTTTTTTCATTGATGTTTTGTATTATCTTTTTGTCTTCTGTGTCCTGGATTTGGGCTTTTATTTTGGTGATCTGGATTCTTCTGCTGAAATTAGGGTTTTTGTGGTCTTGCTTTTCTAGCTTCTTTAGGTGGCTTTTTAGGTTGTTTATTTGTGTTCCTTCCATTTTCCTCATGTGTGTTTGTAGGGATATAAATTCCCCTCTTATTACAGCTTTTAAGTGTCTCAGAGATTTTGATAAGATGTTTCTTCCTTTTCATTTGTTTCCAGGTATCTTTTGATCTTTGTTTTGATTTCATCATTGACCCAGTAGTTGCTTAGCATCATGCTGTTTAGTGTCCATGTCTTTGTGGGTTTTGGGGGGACCTTGTTGGTGTCAATATTTATTTTTATTCCACTGTGGTCCGAGAAGGTGCCTGGTAGAATTTCAGTCCTTTTAAATTTGCTTATGCTTGATTTGTGTCCAATTATGTGGTCGATCTTAGAATATGTTCCATGTGGTGATGAGTAGAATGTGTATTCTGTGGTTTTTGGATGTAGTGTTCTGTAGGTATCAATTAAGTCCATTTGGTCCAGAGTCTCATTGAGGTTCCGGATCTCCTTGCTGAATTTTTGTCCTGATGATCTGTCTAGGGTTGTGAGTGGGGTATTAAAGTCTCCAGTTATGATGGTGTTAGAGTCAATGTCTTTCTTTAGTTTTCCTAGAAGTTACTTTATGAATGTTGGTACACCTATGTTGGGTGCATATATGTTTAGGATAGATATTTCTTGTTGATGGAGTGAACCTTTTACCATTATGCAGTGGCCCTCTGTATCTTTTTAAATTTTTGATAGCTTAAATGGTATTTTGTCTGAAATTAAGATCGCAACTCCTCCTTTCTTTTTGGTTTCATTCACCTGAAAATTTGTTTCCCATCCTCTTACTTTGAATCTGTGTATGTCCTTTGTAGTAAGATGGGTATCTTGAAGGCAGTATATTGTTGTCTGGTGATATTTTATCCATTTTGTCATTCTATGTCTTTTCAGTGGTGCATTTAGTCCATTCACATTCAGGCTAATTATTGAAATGTGAGATTTCATCCCTATCATGGAGTTCTTATTGAGTTGTTGTTCTTCCCCTTGGTTTTTTCTTTTTCTTTTGTCTTTCTTTTGATTTTGGGGTTGGTTCATGTATATGTTATTCTTTTCCCTGTATTCTTGTGAAGAATGTTGTTCTTTTTTCCTTTTCTTCTGTGTTTAGTACTTTCTTAAGTGTTTCATGTAGAGATGGTTTGGTGGCAGCATACGTTCTTAGGGATTGGATATCTGGGGAAGATTTTAATTCTCCCTCACTGATGAAGCTTAGCTTGGACGGGTAGGTTATTCTTGGTTGAAATTGTATATCTTTTA
>NW_007252963.1:88903-111794 GCF_000164805.1 Carlito syrichta | reverse complement strand
TTGTTCCAATGTGGTCTCTGTTCTCTTTCTGCCTCAGGGAGTCCGATTACTCTTAGGTTAGGCCTCTTGAAGTAGTCACTCATCTCTTGAAGGTTTTGTTCTGTCTTTTTGAGCTTATTTTCTGTGTTTTTAAGAGTTTGGGTTATTTCTATATTTTGGTCCTCAAGCTCTGAGATTCTTTCTTCTGCTTGGGTAATTCTGCTTTCCATACTTATCCGTTTGTTATTTATTTCATTCACAGTATTCTTTATTACTGTTATCTCAGATATCAACTCCTTCCTATTTTCTTCTTGTGTCTCCTCAATTCTTTTTAATCTCTCCATTATTGTCTTTTATCTTCATTTGTAGTTTGAGACCCTTCATTCTGGGGGCTTTTCATTGCTTGCATTCTGAAGTCAGTTTCTCAGTGTCTGCTCTCCCAGGCATCTGGGAGAGACCCATACTCTTCTTTTGGTTTTTCTTCATTTCTGTAGATTTTTCTCTTTCACCCCCTTTCCTTCCCCTTCTTCAATTCTGTTTTTGAGGGAAGGTGGAGTTGCTTTTATTTCTCTTCTGCAATGTCCTGTTCTTCCTTATGAGGGTCTTCTGGCTTTGTTCACTTTTCCCTCTGCTTTACAGACTGTCTATTCAACAGTATGTAGTCTTGGTCCCTAGATTTAAAAAGGGGGCATATAAAAGAGGAAAATAATGGAGGAAGGGGGGGTCAATAGGGAGTTAGAAAGAGAGAAGTGCGAGAGGGAAAACAGATATACATACCAACTATCAGGTGAGAAACAGACACAGGGCTGGGAAGAAGTGAAGAAAGACATGTAAGAAAGATTCCCTAAAGAGTACTGATTGCTACACAGAGACAGGCCATAAAATCGAGAAACAGTGTAAGTCAGATGGTAAACAACAAACGTGATCTAAACCAACAGTTTCAATGATAAAATCATAAGTCAAAATAAGCCATCAGACTAAAATCACTTCTCTGATCTCCCATTCCGGCCTCTCCCTTTTGTTTTTCATTGCAGCGTATGTGTGGGGCTTTGTCTCCTGTTTCGCACTGTTGCTTTAGGAACCGAGGTAAAGTTTGTTGATAGGTTGGCGGGGCAATGGAAGTCTCTGCCTGGAGAATGGCTAGGTAGTTTAAGCAGATCTGTTTTTCTCTGCTTGTCTGGGTCCCCCAGCTTGGGGTCTTGTGCTGAGTGCCTCAGCCAGGGTGGGCCCAGAGTTCCAGAGCTCCAAAGCTCCAAAGGGCAGGCGGTGGGTGGTGAGAGTGGCTCTGGGCCCCCCACAGGGTACTTCAGCAGGAATGGGACTGGTGTGTCTGAGGGGCGGGCACCCAGAGCCTCCCTGTGTGATCAGCAGCTTGGTGCCGGGTGCTGGGCTAGAGACAATGCAGCCAGGGAGGGAGCTGGAGGGAGCTGGGACCCAAGACTCCCACGCATGCAGTGGATCAGCAGCAGCAGGGGGCTGCAATATCTGGCCTTAGGAAATGAGGTAAAGTTTGTTGATAGGTGTACGGGGCAATGGAAGTCTCTGCCTGGAGAATGGCAAGGTAGTTTAAACAGATCTGCTTTTCTCCACTTGTCTGGGTCCCCCAGCTTGGGGTCTCATGCGGAGTGCCTCAGCCAGGGTGGGTCCAGAGTTCCAGAGCTCCAAAGCTCCAAAGGGCAGGCGGTGGGTGGTGAGAGTGCCTCTGGGACCCCCACAGGGTACTTCAGCCAGAAACGGGACTGGTGTCTCTGAGGGGCGGGCGCCCAGAGCCTCCCTGTGTGACCAGCGGCTTGGTGCCAGGTGCCAGACTGGAGACAATGCAGCCATGGAGGGAGTTGGAGGGGGCTGGGACCGGAGACTCCCGCATGAGCAGTGGAACAGCAGCAGTAGGGGGCTACAATATCTGGCCGTGTGTGGGACCAAGGTTCCTGGGCTTGGCACCAGCACAGTTGGTGGTGGGCTGGGGGATGGGGGAAGAGAAGTAATAGCCTTTTTGGGAACTCACGTTCAGAGAATCTCACCAGTTCACCTATGCTGTCGCCATCTTGTTCCCTCTCTCCCAATTATGAATTTTAATACTACATAGATTATTTATGATTTTCTAAGTACACAATCATGCTGCAATGGTAGTTTTATTTCTTTCTTTCCAATTTTGAAGTCTTTTATTACTCTTATTTCCTTATTGATCTCGCCAATTTTTCTACTACAAGTCTGAATACAGATAGTGATGGTAGTTTTTGTTTTATTCCTGACCTCGAGGGAAAGCTGTTCAAGATTTGATCATTCATTAGCTTTGGGGAATTTTGATAGATAGAGTAGCATATTATGAAAGTTGCCTTATATCTCTGGCTTGCTAATCATGAAAAGGAGTTGGGGGTTCTGCTTCCAAAATAATGGCATAAAGGGAAGCTGGCTTTTCTCTCCACTCTCTGACACATTCTCACCTCCCCCATCCCTCTAAATAAATAAATAAATATAGCAAGTATACAGTGTTGAGAGTTTCACCAGCAACAACCCAGAGATCAAGTATGATGATGGGACAGTTATACTGGGGCACAGAGAAGTGGAAAATACTCTCAGCAGACAGTAGGAGAATTGGACTTACACATCTACCAGGCATAAACCACACACACAAAAATTTTCCTTTCAGTTCATAGTTTCTGCACTGGAAAAAGTGAAACCAATGTGGTCAGTTAGCTTCCCTACCTTCTTGGGTTTCCTGGCAGGAGAACTATCCTTTCCTTAATCCACAGGTTCACATCATGGTGGTCCTGAAGGGAAAAGTATCCCTGAGAACTGGCAGAGACAAATGGTGGAGGCAGGACTACCATCCTTAGCCTGGAAATTCTGCTCTGGTAACTCTGCCAATGGAGACACCAAATTAGACTAGTTGTAGCAGGCACAGTCCCCATGTACTCTGGGCATAAATCCCTAGCAAGCCTTCCCACACTGCTGCATAATCACTTTGGGACCTTCCCCATTTGGGACAGGCAGTGCTCCAACCCTTTACTAGAGTTAAGGGGAACTGGGGCTTAAGATGCCTTTAAAAAGGAGGGAGTGACCTAGTAGTGAAAATTAACTAAGCAAATATGTTCAATAAAAGCCAAAGCAAGCTGGACAGAGAAAAGTGGAATAAATAACTAATCCTTCAATGAATCCAAAGACATAGATATATACCTACAAGAAACAGCAGCAAACTGGAAACCACAACCTCCCCAAAAGGACACAGAAAAAAATCCAATGACTGTCTCTAATGAGAGAATGATTTGTGAACTCTCTGAACAAGAATTCAAAATATCAACTTTGAGGAAGCTTAGTGATCTCCAAAATAACACAGAATGGCAATTCAAAAATTTATCAGAGAAATTTAACAAAGATATCGGAATAAATAGTAAAAAACCAGAAATCTTAGAACTGAGAAACACATTAACAGAACTGAAGAATTCTTTAGAGGCAAATAAATAATAACAGAAAACTTTCCAAAATTTAAAAAAGATTTAAATATTCAGGTACAGGAAGTTACCTGGAACACAAGATTCAACCCAAATAAGAATACTCCAAGGCATTTAATAACTGAATTCTCAAAGGTCAAGGACAAAGAGATCTTAAATGCAGTGAGAGATAATAAGCAAATAACACATAAAGGAGCTCTATTTTGTCTGGCAACAGACTTCTTGGTGGAAACCATACAGACCAGGAGAGAGTAGAATAACATTTTCAAAGTGCTACCAAAAATATGCCACCCAAGAATATTGTATCTAGTAAAACTGTCATTCAAATTTGAAGGAGAGGCAAAGTCTTTCAAGACAAACAAAAGTTGAGAGAATTCACCACCACCAAACCTGTCTTGCAGAAAAATGCAAATTTATTTTTTATTTTTGTCTGAAAGAAAAAAAACCCCACTAATGTGCAAAAGAAAACTTGCCAAGATCTAAAATACACTGGTAAAATTAAGTATGGGGCAAACTCAGAATATTCTATTACTGCATTTGTGGAGAAAAATTGATTCCTCACTCTAGTTTGAAGCCCCAAAAACAAATGTATCAAAAATAATAGCCACAGCAACCTTTAAGAGATAGGTAATATAAAAATGTGTAAATTAAGGCAACTAAAAGCCAAAGTGGGGAGATAGAGTTAAAGGATACGGGCAACCCCTTCAGGTCCCCTACCACTATAGGAAATTTAGTGTCCTCTCAATAAATCCTGTTTTCTAAAAAAGAAAAAGGGTTAAAGGATAACATGTGAATGTGTGTGTGCGCGCGCGTGTGTGTGTGTGGTCTTTGTTTTTATTATTTGTGGTCAAAGATAAGTTGTTATCTACTTAAATTCACTATATCTGTAAGATGATTTCTGTAAACTTCATTGCAACCACTGCACAAAAACATATAACAGGCTTATTCAAACAAAAAGCAACAAATTAGTATGTACTACCAGAGCTAATCACTTATCCACAAAGGAAAACAGGAAGAAAGGAAGAAAGAAGTCTGAAGACAACCAGAAAACAAGCCACAAAATGGCAGTAGTGAGTCCTTAATCATCAATAATAACATTGAATGTGAATGATCTCAATTCTCCAATTAAAAGGTATAGAATGGCTAAATGGATAAAGAAACAAGACCCAACTATGTGCTACCTTCAAGAAATCCACTTCACCTATAAAGACACACATAAACTGAAAGTGACAAGGTAGAAAAAATATTGCCTGCATCCAGAAGTCAAAAAAGTAAAGAAGTAGCTATACTCATATCAGATAAAATAGTTAAAAATCAAAGGTTATACAAAAGACAAGGAAGTTCATTGTGTAACATTAAAGGAATCAATTCAACAAAAGTTGGATTTCCGTATGATACAGCAATTTCACTGAGTCTATATCCCAAAGAAATAAAATCAATATATTGAAGAGATACTTGCACCCCTATGTTTATTGCACACTATTTTCAATAGACATAATATAGAATCAACCTAAGAATCCATCAATGGATAAATTAATAAAGAAATGTGATGTGGATAAGCAATTAAATATTATTCAGTCATAAAAAGTAAGGAAACCTTGTCATTTGCAATAACAAGTATGGAACTGGAAGCCATCACATTAAGTGAAATAAGCCAAGCACAGAAAGATTAGTATCACATGTTCTCACATGAAGGAACTAAAAAAGTGGATCTCATAAAGATAAAGAGTAGCTTGGTGGTTACCAGAAGTTGAGAAGGGAGAATGGAAGAGGAAGAAAGAAAATAAACGTATTTATCAACACTAACCTGTACATTTAAAAATAGGGACACACTAGAGAGTGGAGGGGACTGTAAGGAAACGGGGAGAGCTGGCCAGCAAAAATGCTCCATATTCAGAGTGATGCATTAATCTACCTGAAGAAGAAAAGTACAGCATTAAACAGAAAGCCCTGGCATTAAGTGTGGGAGTGTGCCTTTCATCCAGTGGATAAGGGCTGGAGGTGATGATGGGTGGGACAAGAGAGGAGAAACAGGAGTCTATTCATGATATATTTTTAGCAATTTTGCTACCTTAACTTAGAGATATTTGGGTGGGAGCTGGGGAATGCAGTTGACCAAACAAAGTGAACACTTGGTATTTTTCTAATGTGGCATGCTTACCTCAATATGAAAAAGCACCTTTTTTATGAGCTAGAGTATCACTCTGTCAGTCAGACTGCAGTGCAGTGGCATGCTATTGCAGCTATTGCAGCCTCGACCTACTGGGCTCAGGTGATCCTTCTACATCAGCCTTCCAATGAACTGGAAGAAACTACAGACATACACCACCACACTCAGTTAATTTTTTGATTTATTGTAAAGATGATGTCACACTAAGTTGCTCAGGTTGGTCTTGTACCCCTGGCCTCAGGCAATCCTCTCATTTCCACTTATCAAAGTGTGAGATTATAGGCATGAGTTACCACACCTGGCTGAAAAGTCACTTTTATTTAACTTACTTTTACTTTTATGTTTATTTTAAAGATGTGAGGTATAATTCAGGTATACCAATTATCATTGTACAAGTAAAGTTTGGGCTTCACGTTGGTCCCCACTTCACCTGGTTTGAGATGAAGTGTGCCCCCCCATCAGTTTCCCTCTATTGCCAATCCCTTTCTTATAGTATTAAGGTAATTGTTCAGGGTTTGCTTATGAATGAGAACATGTGGTACTCTGTTTTTTGTTTCTGTGATAGATCTCTGAGTATTATAGACTGTAAGTCCATCCAAGTTGCTGCAAAGTTCATAAATTTATGACTGTGTAATATTCCAGCATGTATGTGTAACACATTTTTTTATCCAGTCAAATTTCGATGGGCAACATGGTTGGGTCTATATTTTTGCTATTGTGAATAATGTTGCAATAAACATGAGTGTGCAGTTACCTTATTCATAGAGTGACTTTGAGTCCTCCAGGTATATTACAAGAAGGGATTGGTGAGTCATATGGAAGGTCAATTAGAATTTTTTAGGAATTGACACACTGTTTTCCACAGAGGTTGTACTAGTTTACACTCTCATCAACATTGTGGACATGTTCCCTTTTCCCCACATCCTCTCCAACATCTGTTGTTTTTTGAGTTGATGGTGGCCATCCGGAGTGGAGTTAGGTGGTATCTCAGTGTGGTTTTAATTTGCATTTCATTAATGATTAGTGAGGCTGAGCATTCTTTCATGTATCTATTGGCTGCTTGCATGTCTTCTTCTGAGAAGTGTCTAGTCATATATTTTGCCTACTTTTAATAGTGCTGTTTGTTTTTGTCTTTTTTAGCACGTTTGAGTTCCTTGTAGATTCTAGATATTAGGCTCTTGTCAGATACACAGTTGGCAAATATCTTTTCCCATTCTGTAGACTGTCTCCCCACTTTCTTGTGGTTTCTTCTGCTTTGCAGAAGTTTTCCAGTTTGATGAAATATGTCTATCTTCTCTCTTATGGCATAGTCATTTTGGATTTTGATCAGGAATTGGTTGTCAATTCCGATTTTCATAAGAACATTTCCTGCATTTCCTAAGGTTCTTATAATTTGAGGTTTTACATTTAGGTCTTTGATCCACTTAGAGTTGATTTTTGTGTATAGTGATTGGTAGGGGTCCTATTTCAATCTTCTGCATGTGTTTAGCTCATTTTCCCAGCACCATTTACTGAATAAGTTCTCCTCTCCCCAGTGGTTGTTGTTGGAGGCTTTGTCAAAGATGAGTTGGTTGAGAAATTGAGGTTTTGTTTCCAGAATCTCTATTCTGTTCTATTGGTCTATATGCCTGTTCCTGTGCCAATACCAGGCTGTTGTTATTACTGTAACCTTATCGTAAAATTTTAATTCTGGAAGTGTGATCCCTCCTACTTTGTTTCCTTTGCTGAGGATTGTCTTGGTTATTTGTGGTCCTTTATTTTTCCATATGAATTCCTGTATTTTCATTTCCAGGTCTGAGAAGAATGATATTGGTAATTTAATGGGTATTGTGCTAAATCTGTAGATTGCCTTGGGTAGGATGAACATCTTAATAATGTTGATTCTTCCTATCCATGAGTATGGTATATTTTTCCATTTATTTGTGTTTTGTTGGATTTCTTTGAGCAATGTTTTGTAGTTTTTGTTGTAAACGTCTTTGATTTCTTTGATTAGGAAGAAGCCAAGGTAGTTCTTTCTTTTTTTCTTCTTTTTTGGTGGCTATTGTGAATAGGATTGTGCTTTTTATGTGGTTCTCTGCCTGTTTGTTGTGGGTGTATAAGGATGTGACTGTCTTTTGCATGTTGATTGTGTATCTTGAGACTTTGCCAAAGTCCTTTATTAGTGCAAAAAGGTTTTTGACAGATTTTCTTGGCTTTTCAAGGTATAGAATCATATTGTAAGCACTTTTATAATAGAATAAAATAAACATGGCATGAAAGTGCTTTGACTTTAACACATTTTTTTAATTCATTAAGTGTTAGTGTCAGTCAATGGGGTCATATTATGGAAACAGATATAGCATCCACAAATAGGCATATGGGAAAGTCCCAACTACAAAAAGAAACTGATAACCAAGAATTATTAGTGTCACTAAGAATAGGCATTAACTTCAATAAGAAGCAACAGAACCTAAGAATCACTCTAACACCAAAAATAGGATGTCTCCCAAACCACCAAGGGAAAAATATAATAGAATAAAGAAATATATAAAAAAGAAATACTTTAACCCAGAATCCTCCTCTTCTTCTTATAAGTTGTACCCTATCAGATAGCTAATTTTGTAAACATTCTAAGTACCTTTGGGTAGAAATATGTTTTCTGGTTGTAGTGAATCAAGTTCCATGAGCACATTGATCTTATTTGTTCTGTTATTCAAATTATATATCCTTACTTTCAATGTGTTGAGAATTGTGAAAGGTAAGTAAAAAAGACTTTCAGTTCTTGACTGATTACTACTTATTTCTCCCTGTTGTTCACTGGACTTTGCTGATCTTGTCATTTGTTATTAGTAAGACTTATAAAAATGTTCTGGTAGGTATCTACAGGGCTGTCAAGTTGAGAAGGCTACCTCCTAGTTTTGGTTTGCTATAAATTTATCATGAATAACTGATGAGTTATCAAATAATTGTAGCACATATTGTAAGATCTGTGTTAATGTTTTAAATTTCATGACGAATTAATCTATACTGAGATATTCTTGCCTTCTTAGAATACACATACTTAGTCACAAGATTTTTTTAACAGTGCTAGATTTCATGAGCCAACAGTTTAATTAAGATTTTTGTATCTATGACTATTGAAGACTGACGATTTCTTAACCACACATATTTGAATATATGTGTTCATACATATATGAAGAGAAAAAAGAGTGAAAGAGAGAAGCATTTCATATGATAACAGTGGCATTTCAAATCAGCAACAGAAGGGTACATTATTCAGTGTGTTAGAAAGTGGTTAACAACTTCCAAAAAAGAATTTTTAAAAATAGAGATGACTTCTGGTTTTCAGTCCAGCACATGAAAAGACCAGAAGTTGTCACTCTAATCCTCACAGTTCAAAAGCTGAAAAAAAATTAGCTCCATTGGAGAATGGAGATCATAGGTCAAAAAACCAAAACAAAACAGAAACAAAACAAAAACAAAAAATAATGACAAAAAAACTCCTGTCCTCAGAATTAGAAAGAGAAATAGATGGATACAGAGACTCACATTTTACTATAACAGAAACCTCCATGGGTTCCAGTATCAGGTTAGGAAATTTTAAAATGTAATTGATATTTTGCTGGAGGCACAGTGTAGACAAGGTTGGAAGCCTAAATATATAGGGGACTGGTTTAGGAGGATCCCACATTTTTGTGAGTTTTGCCTTCAGGAACCATATCGGGTTCTCACAGTAAAGACTGAAGAAAACTCCATCCCAAACTTGTGATTCTGGTAGGAATGGGGAAAAGCAGCCATTTTTTTCTAAAAGATCTATCCTCAAAGGTGACTATTATACTGGAGTCTAAGTATCTGGGCTTCTACCAGGGCCTAATCAATGTGAGTGGGTAAAATCCCAACCCCAGGTTTTTGAACCTTCCTGAACCACCTAAAGGGGAGAGGGTAGCTGAGAAGAACTTGTAAAGTTCATAGCCCAGGAAGAACACGTTCAATAAAAGACTGAGACCTAATCATAGGACTGTGAACCCTCAATCACTCCCCCAACACACACACAAACACACCTTACCACTATATCAATAGGGCTCCTGTATAATTCCAGGTGATTACAGATAAAAGAATAGCAAATCAGATCATATTTAAGGAATCTCTAGGAAAAATAAAAAACAGGGGAGATAAAAGCAAGGACACTAGATACAATTATATCCTTTCACATCTACAGACTCAGCAAACAGTAAACACAGGCTAACTCTCAGCCAGATAAACATAAAACTTCATGCTAAAGACCTATCTATCTTAGTTCCTTTTATCCAATTCATTATATCTAATTTTCTCCTCAAAATTATGACATACTAAAACACAGTTTGAAGAGATAAAAAAAGCATCTGAACCAAACTCAGATATGGCAGTGATATTGGAATTATCAGATGAAAAATATAAAACAACTAACATTAATATGTCAAGGGGTCTAATGGAAAACAAGAACAATGCACGCAAGAACAGATGGGTCATGCAAGCAGAGAGATGGAAATTCTAAGAAAAAATAAAAAATAAATTATAGAAATAAAAAACCCTGTAACAAATGTGAAGAATGTCTTTAATAATTTTATCAATAGACTGGATACAATAGAGGAAATTATCAGTGATCTGAAAGTAATAACAGTAGAAATTTTCCAAATTGAAATGTAAAGAGAAAAAAATTTTAAAAAACAGGATAGAATATCCAAGAACTGTGGAACAATTACAATAGGTGTAAACACTTGTAATTATAGTATCAGCAGAGGAACATAGAGGGAAAGAGAGAGAGGCATAGTATTAGAAGAAATATTTGAAGTAATAATGACTGAACATTTTTCAAAATTAAAGACAGACACCAGACCATAGATCCAGGAAGCTCAGAGAAAAAAAAAACAGAATAAACAACTATAATAATCCATACTTAGACAAATCATATTCAAACTGTAGACAATAAAAGACAAAGAGAAAATATTCAAATAAGCTGAGGGAGAGAGAGACCTTATCTTTGGAGAAGGAAAAATAAGAATTACATCAGACTTCTTTTTTTAAACCATGGAAGAAAGAAGAAAATGGAACGAAATATTTAAAGAATTGAAATAAAAATCCCATCAACCTATAACCAGATTACATCTGTATGCAGTGAAGTCATCCCTCAAAAGTAGAGGAGAAATAAAGACTTCCTCAATAATTGAAGGAATTTGTTGCCAGTAAACCTGCCTTACAAGATTTGTTTAAAGAAGTGACACAAAAAAGATACAAGTCAGAAACTCAGATCACATACAGAATGAAAATAAAGTTAAAATTTAAAAATGCTTATTTTTAAATTATCTGAAAGATAAAAATGTGTTCAAAATAATAACGGAACAATGTATTTGGTGATGGTAGCTTGTGGGTAAACGAATGAATAACAGCAGTGATAATAAAGCATGGGAGAGAGGAATCAAGAATTCCCTGTGATAAAATATTTGCACAGCTCATAAAGTGGAATGGTGTTATTTGAAAGCAGGCTACAACTAGTTTTAAGCGTATGTCGCAAATTCTAGGTCACCACTAAAAAACCAGTGACAGTGCTAAGAGTATAAATGCTAAGAGAGAAAAAAACGGAATCAGAGAAAATGCTCAATTGAAACAAGAAAAGGGAAAAAAGAGTGTAACAAAGAACAAAGAAACAAATAGCAGGGACAAAAATTAGAAAATAATAATAAATACGATACATATTAATCATATATAATATGAAAACATTTAAATATGAAAATCATATTTAAAACAGAAAAATAATTAATGTGATAGGTAATGGAATGGCATAAAGAGGAAAGGAAAGGAATTGAATGGAATGGAACGGATTGGAGAGGAAAGGTTTGGAATGGAATGGAGAGGAATGAAATGGAATGGAATGGAAAAGAATGACGAGGAATGGAATGGAATGAAATAGAATGGAAAGGAATAGAATGGAATCGACTAGAAAGGTATGGTGAGTAATGCAATGGAAAGAAATGGAGAGAAAAGAATTGGAATAAAATGGAATGGAATGGAATAGAATGGAGAAGAATGGAAGGGAATGGAATGGAGGAGAATGGAGAGGAATGGAATGGAATGAAGTGGAATGGAATGGAATGGAATACAGTGGAATGGAATGGTGAGTAATGAAATAGAATGGAATGGAGAGGAATGGAATGGAATGGAATGGAATAGAGAGGAATGGATTGGAATGGAAAGCAATGGAGAGTAATGGAATGGAATGGAATGGAGAGTAATGGAATGGAAGGCAATGGAATACAGTGGAATGAAATGGAAAAGAATGGAATGGAGAGGAATGGAATGGAATGGAATTGGAATGGAGTTACGGAATGGTGAGGAATGGAATGCAATGGAAAGTATGGAAAGGAATGGAATGGAGAGGAATGGAAAAGAATGGAGAGGAATGGAATGGAATGGAATCGAATGGAATGGAATGAGGAGGAATGGAATGAAATGGAATGGAATGGAGAGGAATGGAATGGAATGGAAGGCATGGAATGGAATGGAATTGGAATGGAGAGGTATGGAATGGGGAGGAATGGAATGCACTGGAGTAGAGTGGAATGGAATGGAATGGAGAGGAATGGAATGGAGTGGAATGGAATAGAAAGGAAAGGAAGAAAATTGAATGGAGAGAAATGGAATGGAATGGAACGGAGAGTAATGGAATGGAATGGAAAGGAACAGAATGGAGTGGTATGGAACGGAATGGAATGGAGTGGAATGGAAAGGAATGGAGAGGAATGGAATGAAATGGAAAGGATAGAAATGAAATGGAATGGAATGGAATGAAGAGGAATGGAATGGAGTGGGATGGAGAGGAATGGAGTGGAAAGAAAGGGAATGGAATGGAATGGATTGGAAAGGAATGGAATGAATGGAATGGAGAGGAATGGAGTGGAATGGAAAGGATAGAAATGGAATGGAATGGAATGAAATGGAATGGAGAGGAATGGAATTGAATGGAATGGAATGGAGAGGAATGGGAAGGAATGGAATGGAGAGAAACGGAACGGAGATGAATGGAATGGAATGGAGAGGAATAGAATAGAATGGAATGCAATGGAGAGGACTGGGGTGGAGAGAAATGGATAGAAATGGAGAGGAATGGAATGGAATGGAGAGGAATGGAATGGAAAGGAATGTAGTGGAATGGAATGGAATGTATTAGTGAAGAATGGAATGGAATGCAATGGAGAGGAATGGAATGGAGTGGAATGGAATGGAGAGGAATGGAATGGAATGGATGGGATTGGAATGGAAAGGAATGGAATGGAATGGCATGGAATGGAATAGAACAGAGAGGGATGGAATAGAATGGAATGGCATGGAATGAAATGGAATGGAATGGAAAGGAGTGGAGGGGAAACTTATCGAATGGAGTGGAGAAGAATGGAATGGAATGGAATGGCATGGAAAGGAATCGAATGGAATGGAGAGGAATGGAATGGAATGGAATGGAATGGAACGAAACGGAATGGAACAGGACAGAATGGAATGGAATTGGAATGGAGTTGTATAGAATGGTGAGGAATGGAATGCAATGGAGAATAATGGAATGGAATGAAGAGGAATGGAATGGAGTGGAATAAAGAGGAATGAAGTGGAATAGAGAGGAATGAGTGACATGAAATGGAACGGAAAGGTATAGAATGGAAAGGAATGGAATTGAATGGATTGGAGAGGAATGGAATGGAATGGAATAAAATGGAAAGGAATGGATTGAAATGGAATGCAGAGAAATGGAAATGAATGGAATGGAATAGAGAGAAATAGAATGAAGAAGAATGGAATGGAATGAGGAAGAATGGAATGGAATGGAAGGGAATAGAATGCAGAGGAATGGAATGGAAGGTAATGGAATGGAATGGAGAGGAATGGAAAGGAATGGAGTGGAATCGAATTGAGAGAAGTGGAATGGAATGGAATGCAATGGAAAGGAATGAAATGGAGAAAAATGGAATGGAGAGGAATGGGTAGGAATGGAGAGGAATGGAATGGAATGGACAGGAATCGAATGGAATGGAGAGGAATGGAATGGAAAAGAATGAAATGGAATGGAGTGGAATGTAATGGAATCGAGTGGAATGGAATGGAATGGAATGGAGAGTAATGTAATGTAGTGTAAAGTAATGTAATGTAATGCAGTGGATTGTAATGAAATGGAATGGAAGGGAAAAGAGAGAAATGGAATGGAATTGAAAGAAATGGAATGAATTGTAGAGGAATGGAATGCAATGGAATGGAAAGCAGAGGAATGGGATGGAGGGGAAAAGAATGTAATGGAATGGAATAAAATGGAATTTAATGGAATTGAATGGAATGGAATAGAGAAGAATGGAATGGAGAGGAATGGAATGGATTGGAAAGGAAAGGAGAGAAATGAAAGGGAAAGGAAGGGAGTAGAGAAGAATGGAATGGAATGGAAAGGAATGGAAAGAAATGGATTGAAATGGAATGCAGAGAAATGGAAATGAATGGAATGGAAAAGAGAGAAATGGAATGAAGAGGGATGGAGTGGAGAAGAATGGAATGGAATGGGTAGGAATAAAATGGAATGGAATGGAAGGGAATAGAACGCAGAGAAATGGAATGGAAGGTAACGGAATGGAATGGATAGGAATGGAAAGGAATGGAGTGGAATTGAATTGAGAGAAGTAGAATGTAATGGAATGCAATGGAGAGGAATGAAATGGAGAGGAATGGAATAGAGAGGAATGGAATGGAGAGGAATGGGTAGGAATAGAGAGGAATGTAATGGAATGGACAAGAATCGAATGGAATGGAGAGGAATGGAATGGAAAGGAATGAAATGGAATGGAATAGAATGGAATGAAATGGAGTGTAATGAATGGAACCGAGTGGAATGGAATGGAGAGTTATATAATGGAATGTAATGTAATGCATTGGAATGGAATGAAATGGAAGGGAAAGGAAAAGAGAGAAATGGAATGGAATTGAAAGAAATAGAATGAATTGGAGAGGAATGGAATGCAATGGAATGGAAAGGAGAGGAATGGAATGGAGGGGAAAAGAATGGAATAGAATGGAATAAAATGAAATTGAAAGGAATGGAATAGAGAAGAATAGAATGGAGAGGAATGGAATGGAATGGAAAGGAAAGAAGAGAAATGGAAGGGAATGGAGGGGAGTAGAGAGGAATGGAATGCAATGGAATGGAATGGAAATGAATGGAATGGAAGGGAGAGGAATGGAATGGTATGGAATCGGAATGGAGTGGTATGGAATGGTGAGGAATGGAATAAAATGGAGAAGAATCAAATGGAATGGAATGGAAAAAGAGGAATTGAATGGAATAGAGAGGATGGAATGGAATTGAACCGAGTGGAATGAAGAGGAATGGAATGGAAAGGAATGGAGAAGAATGGAATGGAATGGAATGGAGTGGTACAGAATGGAATGAATGGAATTGGAATGGAGAGGTATGGAATGGTGAGGAATGGAATGCACTGGAGAAGAGTGGAAAGGAAAGCAATGGAGAGGAATGATCCGGAGTGGAATGGAATAGAATGGAATGGAACAAAAGGATGGAGAGGAATGGAAAGGAACGGGATGGAATGGAATGGAAAGAAACAGAATGAAGTGGAATGGAATGGAAAGGAATTGAGAAGAATGGAATGGAATGGAAATGAAAAAAATGAAATGGAATGGAATGGAATGAAAAGAAATGGAATGGAGTGGAATGAAAGGGAATGGAGTGTAATGGATTGGAGAGGAATGGAATGAATGGAATGGAAAGGAACTGAGAAGAATTGAAAGGATAGAAATGGAATGGAATGGAATGAAACGGAATGGAGAGGAATGGAATTGTATGGAATGAAATGGAGAGAAATGAAATGGAGAGGAATGGAATAAATGGAATGGAGAGAAATGAAGCGAAGAGAAAAGGAATGGAATGGAGAGGATTAAAATGGAAGGAAATGCATGGGAGCGGAATGGAGTGGAAAGGAATGGATAGAAAAGGAGAGGAATGGAATGGAAGGGAGAGGAATGGAATGGAAAGGAATGTAATGGAATGGAAAGGAACGGTTTGGAGAAGAATGAAATGTAATGCAATGGAGAGGAATGGAATGGTGTGGAATGGAAAGGAATGGAATGGAGAGAAATGGAATGGAATGGAAGAAACGGATTGGAAAGGAATGGAATGGAATGGAATAAAATGGAAATTGATGGAATAAAACGGAATGGCATGCCATGGAATGGAATGGAATCTAATGGAATGGAGAAGAATGGAATGGAATGGAATAAAATGGAGAGGAATGGAATGGAATGGTTGGAGTAGAATGGAATGGAATGGAGAGAATGGAATGGAATGGAATTGGAGTGGAGTTATATGGAATGGTGAGAAATAGAATGGAATGGAATGCAATGGAAAGGAATGGAATGGAAAGAAATGGATTGAAATGGAATGCAGAGGAATGGAATTGAATGGAATGGAATGGAGAAAAATGGAATGGAATGGAATGAAACGGAACGGAACGGAATGGAATGGAAATGGAATGGATTTGTAACGAATGGTG
This sequence comes from Carlito syrichta, assembly GCF_000164805.1. Classification (NCBI taxonomy): domain Eukaryota; kingdom Metazoa; phylum Chordata; class Mammalia; order Primates; family Tarsiidae; genus Carlito; species Carlito syrichta. The sequence goes on along the minus strand of NW_007252963.1, from coordinate 95,640 downwards.
AGGAATGGAATGCAATGGAGAAAAATAGAATAGAATGGAAAGGAAAGGAATGGAATGGAACGGAATGGAATAGAATGGAATTGAACAAAATGGAATGAAGAGGAATGGAATGGAATGGAGAGGAATGGAATATTCAAAAATTGAAAGGAATGGAACGGAATCCAATGGAATGGAGAGTAATGGAATGGAATGAAGAGGAATAGAATGGACTAGAATGCAATGGCATGGAATGGAATGCAATGGAGAGGATTGGAATGGAATGAAATGGAAAGGAGAGAAATGGAATGGAATAAATTGAAATGGAATGGAATGGCATAAAATGGAGAGTAACGGAATTGAATGGAATGGAGAGGAATAGAATGGAATCGAATGGAATGGAAAGGAATGGGATGGAATGGAATGGATTGAAATGGAGTGCAGAGGAATGGAATTGAATGGAATGAATGGAGAGAAATGGAATGGAGAGGAATGGAATGGAGAAGAATGGAATTGAAAGAAATGGAGAGGAATGGAAAGGAATGGAACGGAATGGAATGGAAAGGAATGGAAAGTAATGGAACGTAATCGAATGGAGAATAATCCAAAGGAATGGAATGCAATGAAAAAGAATTCAATGGAGAGGAATGGAATGGAGAGGAATGGATTGGAATGGAGAGGAATGGAATGAAATGAGAGGAACTGAATGGAAAGGAATGGATTGGAATGGAATGATTGGAATTGAGTAAATTGTAGAAGAATGGAATGGAATGCAATGGAGAGGAATGGAAAGGAGTTGAATGGAATGCAATGGAAAGAAGACTAAGGGAATGGAATGAATGTGAATGGAATGGAAAGGAATGGAATGGAATGGAATAGACGGAGATGGATGGAATAGAATGGAATGGCATGGGATGGAATGAAATGGCATGAAATGGAATCGAATGCAATGGAGAGAAATGGAATGGAATAGAATGAAAGGGAGAGAAATGCAATGCAGAGGAATGGAATGGAGAGGAATTGGTAGGAATGGAGAGGAATGTAATGGAAAGGAGTGGAATGGAAAGGAATGTAGAGGAATGGAATGGAAAGGAATGAAAATGAATGGAATGGAATGGATTGGAATTGAATGGTATCAAGTGGAATGGAATGGTGAGTAATGCAAAGGGGTGGAATGGAGAAAAATGGAATGGAAAAGAACGGAATGAAATGAAATCGTATGGAGAGGAATGGAATGGAATGGAATGGAAGCAAATGGAGATGAATGGAATGAAATGGAATGGAGAGGGATAGAATGGAATTGAATGCAATAGAGAGGAATGCAATGGAGAGGAATAGAATTGAAAGGAATGGATAGGAATGGAGAGGAATTGAATGGAATGGAGAGGAATTGAAAGGAAAGTAATGTAATTGAATGGAATGGAATTGAATTAACTGGAGAAGAATGGAATAGAATGCAATGGAGAGGAATGGAATGGAGTGGAGTGGAATGGAATGGAATGGAGAGGAATGGAAAGGAATGGATGGGAATGGAATGGAAAGGAATGGAATTTAATGGAATAGAATGTAGTTGGATAGAATAGAATAGAATGGCATGGAAAAGAAAGGAATGGAATGAAACGGAGTGGAGGAGAAAGGTATCGAGTGGAATGCAGAGGAATGGAATGGAATCGAATGTTAAAGAATCGAATGGAGAGGAATCGGATGAAAAAAAAGGAGAGAAATGGAAAGGAATGCAAGGGAATAGGTTTGGAATAGAATGGATTGGAATGGAATGGAACGGAAAGGAATGCAATCGAATGGAATGGAGAGGAATGGAAAGGAATGGAATGGAATGGAATTGGAGGAGTTGTATAGAATGGTGAGGAATGTAATATAATGGAGAAGAATGAAATGGAAAGGAATGGAGAGGAATGGAATGGAATGGGGAGGAATGGTGTGGAATGGAATGGAATGGAATAAAACGGAGAGGAATGGAATGGAGTGGCATTGAAAGGAATGGAGACGAATGGAATGGAATAGAAAGGAACAGAATGGAATGGAATGGAGGAATGGAATGGAATAGAGTGGAATGGAATGAAAAGGAGAGCAATTGAATGCAGGGGAATGGAAAGGATAGGAATGGAATGGAGTGGAATGGAATGAAGAGGAAAGGAATGGAGTGGAATGGAGAGAAATGGAGTGGATGAAATGGAATGGATTGGAGAGGAATAGAATTGAATGGAATGGAGAAGAATGGAGTGGAATGGAAAGGATAGCAATGGAGTGGAAAGGAATGAAATGGAATGGAGAGGAATGGAATTGTATGGAAAGGAATGGATAGAATTAGAAAGGAGAGGAAAGGAATGGAGTGAAAAGAAAAGGAATGAAGAGAAATGGAATAGAATGAAATGGAATGGAGAGGAAAGAAATGGAATGGGGAGGAATGGAATGTAAAGGAATGCAATGGAATAGAATGGAATGGAATTGAATGGATTGGAGAATGGAATGGAATGCAATGGAAAGGAATTGAATAGAGTGGAAAGGAATGCAATGGAATTGCGAGGAATGGAATGGAATGGATGGGAATGGAATGGAAAGAAGTGGAATGGAATGGAAAGGAATGAAATGGAATAGAACAGACATCAATGAAACAGTATGCAATGGCATGGAATGGAATTGATTGGAGTGGAACGGTTTCGAATGGAATGGAGAAGAACGGAATGGAGTGGAATGGCATGGAATGGAATAGAATGGAATGGAGAGTAATGGAATGGAATGGAACAGAATGGAAAGAAATGGAATTGGAATGGGAATGGAGTTGTATGGAATGGTGAGAAACGGAATGCAATGGAGAAGAATGAAATGGAATGGAATTGAATGGAGAGGAATTGAATGGAGTGGAAAGGAATGGAATATAATGGAATTGAGAGGAATGGATTGGAATGGAATAGCTTGGAATAGTGAAGAATGGAATGGAATGGAATCAAATGGAGTGGAGTGGGATGGAATAGAATGGACAGAAAAGAAATGGAATGGAATGGAATTGAATGAAAAGGAATGGAATGGAGTGGAATGGAGAGGAAGGGAGTGACTTGAAATGGAAAGAATGGTATAGAATGGAGAGGGCTGGAGTTGAATGGAATGGAGAGGAATAGAATGGAATGGAATGGAAAGAAATGGAATGAAATGTAATGGATGGACAAAGAATGCAGAGGAATGGATTTGAATGGAATGGAATGGAGATAAATGGATTGGAGAGGAATGGAATGGAATGGAATGGAGACGAATGTAATGTAATGTAATGGAGAGGAATAGAATGGAATGGAATGAAAATGAGTGGAATGGAATGGAAAGTAATGGAATGGAATGGAGAGGAATGCAAAGGAATGGAATGGAAACGAATGAAGAGGAATGGAATGGAACAGAATGCAATGGAGAGAAATGCAGTGGAGAGAAATGGAATGGAGAGGAATAAGTAGGAATGTAGAGGAATGTAAAGGAATGGTGAGGAATGGAATGGAATGGAGAGGAATGGAATTGAAAGGAATGAAATGGAATGGAATGAAATGGACTGGAATGGAAGGGAATCATTGGAATGGAATGGAATGGTGAGTAATACAAGGGAAAGGAATGGAGAGAAATGGAATAGAAAGGAATGAAATGGAATAGAGAGGAATGAAAAGGAATGTAAAGGAATGGAGTGTAATGGGATGGAATGGAATGGAATGGAATTTAGAGTAATGGAATGATATGGAATGGAATGCGATGGAATGGAATGAAAAGCAGTGAAATGGAATGGGATTGAAAGGTACGGAACTAAGTCGAGAGGAATTGCATGCAGTGGAATGGAAAGGAGGAATTGATTGGAGTGGAAAGGAATGGAGTGGAATGGAATGGAATTGAAGGAATGGAATGGAAAAGAGAAGAATGGAATGGACAGGAATGGAATGGATTGGAATGAAATGGACCAGAATGGAATGGAGAGGAATGGAAAGGAAAGAAAGGAGAGAAATGGAAAGGAAGGGAAGGAAGGAGAGAGGAATGGGATGGAAAGGAATGGAAACCAATTTGAATGGAGTTGAATGGTATGGAACAAAATGGAACGGAGATGAATGGAATGGAATGGAGAGGAATGGAATGGAATGGAATGAATTATGAAGAATGCAGTAAATTGGAATAGTGTGGAATGGAGTAGATTGGAATGGAACGGAATGGAATGGAGTGGAATGGAATGGAGTGGAAGGGAAAGGAATGGAGAGGAATGTAATGCAATGTAATGGAATGGAATGGAACAGAACACAGAATGATGGAATAGAATGGAATGGCATGGAAAAGAAAGCAATGGAATGGAATAGAGTGGACAGGAATGTATCGAATGGAACGGAGACGAATGAAATGGAATGGAATGGCATGGAATGGAATCAAATGGAATGGAGAGGAATGTATTGGAATGGAGAGGAATGGAATGGAGTGGAATGAAATGGAATGGAGTGGAATGGAATGGAGTGGAATGCAATGGAAGGGAGAGTAATGAAAAAGAATAGAACAGAGATTGATGGAATAGAATGGAATGGAATGGAATGGAGTGGAATGGAATGGAGTGGAATGCAATGGAAGGGAGAGTAATGAAAAGGAATACAACGGAGATAGATGGAATAAAACGTAAAGTAATGGAATGGTGTGGACAGGAATGTGTTGAATGGAATGGAGAAGAATGGAATGGGATGGAATGGCATGGAATGGATACGAGGGGAATGGATTGGAATGGAATGGAATGGAATGGAATAGAATTGGAATGGAGTTGTATGGAATGGTGAGGAAAGGAGAGAAAAGGAAAGGCAGGGAAGGGAAAAGAGAGGAATGGAATGGAAAGGAATGGAAACGAATTGAATGGAGAGGAATGAAATCGAATGGAATGGAACGAAATGGAATGGAGAGGAATGGAATGTAGTGGAATGGAAAGGAGGGGAAAGAAATGGAATGGAATAGAGAAGAATGGAAAGGAGAGGAATGGAATGTAAGAGAATCGAATAGAGAGGAATGGAATGGAATTGAATGGAATGGAGATGAATGAAATGGAATGGAAAGGAACAGAATGGAGTGGAAAGGAATGGTGAGGAATGGAACGAAATGGAATCGAGTGGAATGGAAAGAAATGGAGTGGAATTGAATGGAGTGGAATGGAAAGGATAGGAATGGAATGGAATGGAATGAAGAGGAATGGAATAGAGTGGAATGGAGTGGAATGAAAAGATAGAAGTGGAGTGGAATGAAATGAAATGGAATGGAGAGGAAAGGAACTGTATGGAATGGAATGGAAGCATTGTAATGGAGACGACTGGAATGGAATGGAGAGAAATGGAATGGAGAGAAACGGAATGGAGGGATATGGAATGGAATGGAATGGAATAGAATGGTATCGAAAGGAGAGGAATGAAATGGAATGGATTGGAGAGTAACAGTATGGAATGGAATGCAATGGAGAGGAATGCAAAGGAAAGGAATGGAATGGAGAGGAATGGATAGGAATGGAGAGTAATGAAAAGGAATGGGGAGGAATGGAATGGAATAGAATGAAATGCAATTGAGTGGATTGAAGAATGGAATGGAAAGAAATGGAGATGAATTGAATGGAGTGGAATGGAATGCAATGGAATGGAGAGGAATGGAATGGAATGGATGGGAATGGAATGGAAATGAATGGAATGGAATAGAATGGAGGTGGATGAAATAGTATGGAATGGCAAGGAATGAAGTGGAACGGAATGGAACAAAGTGGAGAGGAAAGGTATCAAATGGAATGGAGAAGAATGGAAAGGAATGGAATGGCATGGAATGGAATCGAATGGAATGGAGAGGAAAGGAATGGAATGGAATGAAATGGAATGGAATGGAGAGGAATGTAATGTAATGTAACAGAATGGAATGGAATGGAATTGGAATGGGAATGGAGTTGTATGGAATGGTGAGCAATGTAATGCAATGGAGAAGATTGAAATGAAATGCAGAGGAATGGAATGGAGTGGAATGGAATAGAATGAAATGGAATAAAATGGAATGGAGAGGAATGGAATGGAGTGGAGAGGAATGGAAAGGAATGGAATAGATTGGAAAAGTAAAGAATGGAATGGAGTGGAATTGAATTGAATGGAATGGAGTAGAATGGAATGGAATGAAGAGGAATGGAATCGAATGGAATGGAACAAAATGAAATGGAGAGGAATGGAATGGAATGGACAGGAATGAAATGGAATGGAATTGAATGTAATGGAATATGAAGAATTGAAAAAATTGGAAAGTGTTGAATGGAATAGAAGGGAATGGAACAAAATGGAATGGATAGGAATGGAGAGGAATGGAATGGAGTGGAATGGAATGGAAAGGAATGGAGAGGAATGGAATGGAATTGAAAGGAATGGAATGAAATGGAATTGAGTGGAATGGAATGGAATGGAGAGGAATGGAATGGAATGGAATGCAAAGGGTAGAAATGAAATGGAAGGGAATGTAATGAAGAGGAATGGAATGGAGTGGAATGAAGAGGAATGGAATGGAGTGGAATGGAGAGGAATGGAGTGGAATTAAAGGGAATGAAATGGAATAAAATTGAGAGGAATGAAATGAATGGAATGGAGAGGAGTGGAGTGAAATGGAAAGGATAGAAATGGAGTGGAAAAGATTGAAATGGAATGGAGAAGAATGGAATTGAATGAAATGGAATGGAGAGAAATGGAATAGAGAAGAATGGAGTGGAATGGAATGGAGGGAAATGGAACGGA
>NW_007252963.1:62213-88883 GCF_000164805.1 Carlito syrichta | reverse complement strand
AAGGAAAGAATGGAGAGGGATGGACAGGAATGGAATGGAGAGGAATAGAATGGAATGAAATGGAAAGGAATGGCATGAAGAGGAATGGATAGGAATGGATAGGAACGGAGAGGAATGGAAGGGTATGTAGAGGAATGGAATGGAAAGGTGATTAATGCAGTGGAGTTGTATGGAATGGAATGGTGATTAATGCAATGGAAGGTAATGGGGAGAAATTGAATGGAATGGAATGGGTTAGAGAGGAATGGATTGGAATTGAAAGAATGGAACTTAATGAAATGTAATGAAATGGAGAGTAATGGAATGCAATGGAAAGGAATGAAATGAAAAGGAATGCAAAAGAGGGAAATGGAATGGAATTGAAAGGAATGTAATGAATTGGAGAGGAATAGAATGAAATGGAATAGAAGGAGAGGAATGGAATGGAGGGGAAAGGAATGGAATGGAATGGAAAGGAATGGAATGGAATGGAATTGAGAAGAATGGAATGGAGAGGAATGGAATGGAATGGAATGTAACAGGATCAAATGGAGAGGAATGGAATGGAATGGAAAGGAAAGGATATCAATGGAAAGGTATGTAAGGAAATAGAGAGGAATGGAATGGAACGGAATGGAAAGGAATGCAATCGAATGGAATTGACAGGAATGGAATGGAATGGTATAGAGAGAAAGGAACTGGAAAGGAGTGGTATAGAATGGTGAGGAACGGAATGCAGAGGAATGGAATTGAATGAAATGGAATGGAGAGAAATGGAATGGAATGGAACGGAATGGAATGGAATGGAATTGGAATGGAGTTGTATAGAATGGTGAGGAACGGAATGCGTTGGAGAAGAATGGAATGGAAAGGAACGGAGAGGAATGGAATGGAATGGGGAGGAATGGAATGAAATGGAATGGAATAGAATGGAGAGGAATGGAATTGAATGGAATGGAGAGGAATGGAAGGGAATGGAAAGGAACAGAATGGAGTGGAACGGAATGGTGAGGAATGGAATGGAATAGAACAAGTGGAATGGAATGGAATGGAGAGGAATTGAATGGAGTGGAATGGAATAGAAAGAAATGGAATGGAATGAAATGGATTGAAATGGAATGCAGAGGAATGGAATTGAATGGAATGAATAGAGAGAAATGGAATGGAGAGGAATGGAATGGAATGGAGAAGAATGGATTGGAATGGAATGGAGAGGACTAGAATGGAATGGAATGGAATGGAAGCATTGGAATGGAAGGTAATGGAATGGAATGGAGAGGAGTGTGAAGGAATGGAATGAAAACGAATGGAGAGGAATGGAATAGAAGGGAATGCAATGGAGAGGAATGCAGTGGAGAGGAATGGAATGGAGGGGAATGGGTAGGAATGGAGAGGATTGTAATGAAATGGAGAGGAATGGATTGGAATGGAATGCAATGGAGAGGAATGCAGTGGAGAGGAGTGGAATGGAGAGGAATGGGTAGGAATGGAAAGGAATGGAGTGTAATGGAATGGAATAGAGTGTAATGGAAAGGTGAGTAATGCAATACAAAGGAATGAAATGGAATACAGAGGAATGAAATGGAATGGAAAGGAATGGAGTGTAATGGAATGGAATGGAATGGAATGGAATGGAGAGTAATGGAATGGAATGCAATGGAATGGAATGAAATGGAATGGAATGGAAAGGAGAGAAATGGAATGGTATTAAAAGGTACAGAATAAATTGGAGAGGAATTCCATGCAATGAAAGGAAAGAAGAGGAATTGAATGTAGTGGAAGGAATGGAATGGAATGAAATTGAATGGAATGGAATGGAAATTGAATTGAATGGAATGGAAAAGAGAAGAATGGAATGGAGAGGAATGGAATGGAATGGAATGCAATGGAGAGGAATGGAGAGGCATGCAGTTGAGAGGAATGGAATGGAGAGGAGTGGGTAGGAATGGAATGGAATGGAATGGAGTGAAATGGAATGGAATCGAGTGGAATAGAATGGTGAGTAATGCAATGGAATGGAATGGAGAGAGATGGAATAGAATGGAATGGAATGGAATAGGGAGGAATGAAATGGAATGGAGTGTAATGGAATGGAATGTAGAGGAATAGAATGGAATGCAATGGAATGGAATGAAGTTGAATGGAATGTTAAAAAGAGAATTGGAATGGTATTGAAAGGTAAAGAATGAATTGGAGAGGAATTGCAGGCAATGGAATAGAAGGAACGGCAATTGAATGGAGTGGAAAGTAATGGAATTCAATGAAATCGAATGGAATGGAATGGAAAAGAGAAGAATGGAAAGGAGAGGAATGGAATGGAATGGAATGAAACAGAATGGAATGGATTGGAAAGGAGAGGAATGGAATGGAATGGAATGAAACAGAATGGAATGGAAAGGAAGGGAGAGAAATGGAAAGGAAGGCAAAGGAATAGAGAGGAATGGAATGGAATGGAATGTAAAATAATGGAAACGAATGAAATGGGAGAAGAATGGAATAGAATGGAATGGAACAAAATGGAATGGAGAGGAATGGAATGGAGAGGAATGGAATGGAGGGGAATGGAATGAAGTGGAATGGAATGGAATGGAGAGGAATGGAATGGAATCAAATGGAATGGAGAGGAATGGAATTGAATGGAATGGAAAGGTGAGAAAATGAATGGAGAGGAATGAAAAGGAATGGAATTGAGAGGAATGGAAGGGAATGGAATGGAGAGAAATAGAATGGAATGGATTGCAATGGAGAGGAATGCAATGGAGAGGAAGGGAATGGAGAGGAATGGATAGGAATGAAGAGGAATGGAATGGAATAGAGAGGAATGGAATGGAAAGAATTGTAATGTAATGTATTGTAATGGATTGAAGAAGAATGAAATGTAATGCAAGAGAGAGGAATGGAATGGAGTGGAATGGAATGCAATGGATTGGAGAATAATGGAATGGAATGATTGGGAATGGAATGGAAAGGAATGGAATGGAATGGATTGGAATGGAATGGAATGGAATAGAACGGAGATGGATGGAATAGAAAGGAATGGCCTGGAATGGAATGGAATGGAACAGAGTGGAGAGGAAAGGTATCAAATGGAATGAAGAATAATGAAATGGAATGGCAGGGAATGGAATCGAATGAAATGGAGAGGAATGGAATGGAATGGAATGGTATGGATAGGGAAGGAATGGAATGAAATTGAATGGAATGGAATGGAATTGGAATGGAGATGTATAGAATGGTGAGGAAGGGAATGCTATGTAGAAGAATGGAATGGAATGGAATGGAGAGGAATGAAATGGGGTGGAATGGAATATAATGGAATGTTATAAAATGGAATTGAGAGGAATGAAAGGGAATGGAGAGGTATGGAATGGAATGGAATAGTTTGGAATAGTGAAGAATGGAATGGAAAGATTTGGAATGGAATGGAGAGTAATGGAATGGAATGGAGAGGAATGGAAGGGAATGGAATGGAATGCAATGGAGTGGAATGGAATGGAATGGAGAGTAATGCAATGGAATGGAATGGAAAGGAGAGATACGGAATGAATGGAATGGAATGGAGTTGAATGGAGAGGAATGGAGTGGCTTGAAAGGGAATGGAATGGAATGAATGGAGAGTAATGGAATTGACTGGAATGGAGAGGAATACAATGGAATGGAATGGAACGAATTGGAAAGGAAAGGAATGGAATGGATTGAAGTGGAATGAAGAGGAATGGAATTGAATGGAAATGAATGGAGAGAAATGGAATGGAGAGGAATAAAATTGAGGGGAATAGAATGGAGAAGAATGGAATGGAATGGGATGTATAGGGATGGAATGAAAGGTAAAGGAAAGGAATGGAGAGGAATGGAAAGGAATGGAATGGAAATGAAAGGAGAGGAATGGAATGGAATGCAATGGAGAGGAATGCAGTGAAGAGGAATGGAATGGAGCGGAATGGGTAGGAATGGAAAGGAATGTAATGAAATGGAGAGGAATGGAATGGAATGGAGCAGATTCGAATGAACAGGAATGAAATGGAATGCAATGGAATGGAGTGCAATGGAAAGGAAGGGTGTGGAATGGAATGGTGAATACTCAATGAAATGGAATTTAGAGAAATGGAATAGAAAGGAATGGAATGGTATAGAAAGGAATGGAATGGAATGGAAAGAGTGAAGTGTAATGGAATGGAACAGAATGGAATGGAGAGTAATGGAATGGATTGGAATAGAATGCAGTGGAATGGAATGAAATAGAATGGAATGGAAAGGAGAGACATGGAATGGAATTGAAAGGAACAGAATGAATTGGAGACGAATGGAATGCAATGGAATGGAATGGAGAAGAATTGAATGGAGTGGAAACAAATCGAATGGGATTGAATGGAATGGAATGAAATGGAATTGAATGGAATGGAATATAGAACATAGGAATGGAGAGGAATGCAATGGAATGGAACAGAATGGAATGGAGAGAAATGGAATAGAATGGAACAGATAGGAGAGAAATGGAAAAGAAGGGAAAGGAATAGAGAGGAATGCAATGGAATGGAAGGAAAGGAGAGGAAACGAATGGAATGGAAAGGAATGGAATCGAATGGAATGGAACCAAACAAAATGGAGAGGTATTGAATGGAATGGAGAGAAATGGAAGGGAATATGAAGAATGGAATGAAATGAAATTCAATAGTATGGAATGGAACAGAATGCAATGGAGAGGAATGGAATGGAAAGGAATGGAATGGAATGGAAAGGAATGGAATGGAATAAAATGGAATGGAGAGTAATGAAATGTAATGGAATGAAAAGGAGAGAAATGGTATAGAGAAGAAGGGAATGAAATATAATGGAGTTGAACAGCATAAAATGGAATGGAGAGGAATAGAATGGAATGGAAAGCAAGGGTAGGAATGCAATGGAGGGGAAGGGAATGGAAAGGAATGGATAGGAATGGAGATGAATGGAATGGAATGGAGAGGAATGGAATGGAAAGGAATGTAATGTAATTGAATAGAATGGAATTGAAAGGATTGGAGAAGAACGGAATGGAATGCAATGGGGAGAAATGGAATGGAGTGGACTGTATGCAATGGAATAGAGAGGAATGGAATGGTAAGGATGGTAATGGAATGGAAAAGAATGGAATGGAAAGGAATGGAATAGAATGGAAAGGAATGGAATGGAATAGAACAGAGATGGAAGAAATAGAATGGAATGGCATAAATGGAATGGAAGTGAATGGAACGAAGTAGAGAGGAAAGGTATGGAATGGAATGTTGAAGAAAGGAATGAAATGGAATAGCATGGAATGGAATGAATGGAATGGAAAGGAATGAAGAATGGGATGGAACGGAATGGAGAGGAATAGAATGGAATGGAATGGAATGAAGTGGAAAGGAGAGGAATGGAATGGAGGGTAATGGAATGGAATGCAGAGGAATAGAATGGAAATGAAAGGAGAGGAATGTAATGGAATGGAAGGCAATGCAATTAAGAGGAATGCGATGGAGAGGAATGGGTAGGAGTGGAGAGGAATGTAATGGAAAGAGAGGAATGGAATGGAATGGAATGGAATGGAGAGGAATGGAATGGAAGATAATGAAATGGAATAGAATGGAATAGATTGCAAAGTAAAGGGATAGCGTGGAATGGATTGGTGAGCAATGCAATGGAATGGAATAGTATGAAATGAAACAAAATGGAATTGAGAGGAATATAATGGATTGGAATGGAATGGAATATAATTGAGAGGAGAGGAATGGAATGGCATGGAATGGAAAGGAATGGAATGGAATGCAAAAGATTGGAATGAAATGGAGAGGAAGGGAATTCAGTAGAATGAAATGGAATGGAATGGAGAGGATTCAAATGTAATAGATAGGAATGGAATGGAAAGGAATGGAATAGAATAGAATGGAATGGAATAGAATGGAGATGGATGGAATATAAAGGCTTGCCATGGAAAGGAATCGATTGGAATGGAGAGGAATGGAATGATTGGACTGGAATGGAGTGGAATGGAGAGGAATGGAGTGGCATGAAATGAAATGGAATGGAAGAGAATGGAGCGCAATGGAATTGAATGGAATGGCGAGGATTAGAATTTAATGGAATGGAATGGAAAGGATTGGAATGGAATAAATTCAAAAGGAATGCCAAGGAATGGAATTGAATGGAATAGAATGGATAGAAATGGAATGGGGAGAATAAGAATGGAATGGAGTGGAGAAGAAAGGAATGGAATGGAATGGAGAGGAATGGAAGTGAATGAAATGGAATGGAATGCAAAGGGATGAAATGGAATGGAATGGAGAAGAATGGAATGGAAGTAATGGAATGGAATGAAAAGGAATGGAAAGGAATGGAATGGAATCGATTGGAGAGAAATGAAATGGAATGCATCGGAGAGGAATGCAATTGAGATATGGAATGGAAAGGAATGGGTAGGAATAGAGAGGACACTAATGGAAGGAGAGGATTGGAATGGAATGGAGAGGAATGGAAAGGAAAGGAATGGAATTGATTGGAAAGGAGTGTGGTGGAATGGAATGGAATCGAGTGGAATGGAAAGGTGAGAAATGAAATGGAATGGAATGATGAGGATTTTACTGGAAAGGAATGGAATAAAGGGGAATGGAATGGAACGGAATTGGAATGGAGTTGTATGGAATGGTGAAGAATGGATTGCAAAGGAGAAGAACAGAATGGAATGGAGTGGGATGGAGAGGAATGAAATGGAGTGGAATGGAATAGAAAGGAATGGATCAAAATGCAACGGAGAGGAATGGAAAGGAATAGAGAGGAATAGAATGGAATGGAATGCAATGGAAAGGAATGCAATGGGGTGGAATGAAATGAAGAGCAATGGAAAGAAATGAGAGGAATAGAACGGAATGAAGAGGAATGGAATGGAAAAGAATGGAATGGAATGAAATTGAATGGGTTGTAGAAGAATGGAATGGAATGCAATGGAGAGAAATATGATGAATTGGAATGGAATGCAATGAAATGGAGAGGAATGGAATGGAATGGATGTGAATGGAATGGAAATGAATGGAGTGGAGTGGAATGGAATGGAATAGAACGGAGATAGATGGAAAATAATGGAATGGCATGGAATGGAATGGAACCAAATGGAGAGAAATGGTATCGAATGGAATGGAGAAGAATGGAATAGAACGGAATGGTATGATATAGAATGGAAAAGAATGGAGAGGAATGGAATGGAATAGAATGGAATGGAATGAAATGGAGAGGAAAGTAATGGAATGGAATTGGAATGGAGTTGTATGGATTGGTGAGGGATGGAATACAGTGGAGAAGAATGGAGTGGAATGGAATGGTTTGGAATGGAGAAGAATGAAATGGTATGGATTAGAATAAAATGGAATGGAACAAAATGAAATAGAGAGGAATGTAATGTAATGGAGAGGAACAGTGAAGAATGGAATAGAAAGAATGGAATAGAATTGAATGGAGAGTAATGGAATTGAGTGGAATGGAATGGAGAGGAATGGAATGAAATGGAATGCAATGAATTGGAATGGAATGGAATGCAAAGGAGAAGAATGGAATGGAAAGGAGAGAAATGGAACGGAATGGAATGGAATGAAGATAAACGGAATGGAGTGGAATGGAGAAGAATGGAGTGGCATGAAAAGGAATGGAATGGTATAGAATGGAGAGGAATGAAATATAATGGAATGGAGAGAAATGAAGGGAATGAAATGAAATGGAAAGGAATGGAATGGATTGAAATGGAATGCAGAGGAATGGAATTCAATGGAATGGAATGAAATAGAGAGGAATTCAATGCAGAGGAATGGAATGGAGAGTAATTGGTAGGAATGGAGAGGAATGTAATGGAAAGGAGTGGAATGGAATGGAATGTAGAGGAATGGAATGGAAAGGAATGAAATTGAATGGATTGGAATGGAATGGTATCGAGTGGAATGGAATGGTTAGTAATTAAATGCAATGGAATGGAGAAAAATGGATTGCTATGGAATGGAAAAGAATGGAATGGAATGAAATGAAATGGAGAGCAATGGTATTAAATGGAATGGAAAGAAGTGAAATGGAATGGAGAGGAATGGAATGGAATGGAATGGAGAGGAATGGAATGAACTGGAATGGAGAGGAATAGAATGGAATGGAATGCAATGGAGAGGAATGCAATGGAAAGAATGGAATGGAAAGGAATGGAGAGGAATGGAATGGAATGGAGACGAATGGAATGGAAAGGAAAGGAATGTATTTGAATGGAATGGAATTGAATGGATTGGAGAAGAAAGGAAAGGAATGCAATGGAGAGGAATGGAATGGACTGGAATGGTATGGAATGGAATGGAGAGGAATGGAATGGAATAGATGGGATTGGAATGGAAAGGAATGCAATTTAATGGAATACAACGGAGTTGAATGGAAGAGAATGGAATGGCATGGAATAGAAAGGAATGGAAGCTGGGCTCGATGGTTCAGCCTCTAATCCCGCACCTTTGGGAGCCTGAGGTGAGTGGATTGCCTGAGCTCGCGGGTTCGAGAATGGCCTGGGCTGTGAGATCTCATCTCTACAATAAATCAAAAAGTCAGTTGGGCATGGTAGCGCATGCCTGTAATTTCAGCTACTTGGAAGGATGAGGCAGAAGGGTCTCCAGAGCCCAGCAGGTCGAGACTGCAATTGCTGGGATAGGACACTGCACTCCAGTCTGGGCGACAGAGAGAGACTCCACTCAAAAAAAAAGAATGAATGCAATGTAATAGATTAGAGAGGAAAGGTATCGAATGGCATGGACAGGAATGGAATGGAATGGAATAGAGTGGAATGGAGTGGAGAGGAATGGAATGGATTAGAATGGAAAGGAAGGCAAGGAATGGAATTGAATGAATGAAGAGGAATGGAATGGAATGGAATGAAATGGAGAGAAAGGGAAAGGAATGGAAGGGAATGGAAAGGAATGGAATGGAATAGAATAGGAATGGAGTTGAATGGAATGGTGAGGAATGGAATGCAATGGAGAAGAATGGAAAGGAATGGAATGGAATGCAATGGAATGGAATGAAATGGAGAGGAACGGAATGGATTAGAATGGAAAGGAAGAGCCGGGCTCGGTTGCTCAGCCTGTTATCCTGCGCCGCTGGAGGGCTGAGGTGAGCGGATTACCTGAGCCTGCGGGTTCAAGATCCGCCTGGGCAGCGAGACCTCATCTCTACAATGAATCAAAAAAATCAGCCGGCGTGGTAGCGCATGCTTGTAATTCTGGCTACGTGGAAGGCTGAGGCGGGAGGATCGCCGGAGCCCAGGAGGTTGAGGATGCGGTGGCCGGGAATGGCCAATGCACTCCAGTCTGGGCGACAGAGTGAGACACCAACTCAAAAAAAAAAAAAAAGAATGGAAAGGAAGACATGGATGAAATCGAATGGAATGGAGAGGAATGGAATGGTATGGAATGAAATGGAGAGCAATGGAAAGGAATTGAACGGAATGGAATGGAATGGAATAGGAATTGAGTTGTATGGAATGGTGAGGAATGGAATGCAATGGAGAAGAATGGAATGGAATGGAATCGAGTGGAATGGAATGAAATCGAGTGGAATGGAATGGTGATCAATGCAATGGAATGGAATGGGGAGGAGTGGAATAGAATGGAATAGAGAGAAATGGAATGGAATGGAATGTAGAGTAATGGAATGGAATTCAATGGAATGGTATGAAATGGAATGGAATGCAAAAGAGAGAAATGGAATGGAATAGAAAGGAATGGAATTAATTGGAGAGGAATAGAATGCAATGGAATGGAAGGAGAGGAATGGAATGGAGGGGAAAGGAATAAGATGGAATGGAATGCAATTGAATGGAATGGAAAGGAATAGAGAGGAATGGAATGGAATTGAATGTAACAGAATGGAATAGAGAGAAATGGAATGGATGGAAAGGAAAGGAGATCAGTGAAAAGGAATGTATGGGAATAGAGAGGAATGGAATAGAATGGAATTAGAAAGGAGTGGTATAGAATGGTAAGGAATGGACTGCAATGGAGAAGAATGGCATGGTAAGGAATGGAGAGGAAAGGAAAGGAATGGTGAGGAATGGAATGGAATGGAGAGGAAGGGAATTGAATGGAAGGGAGAGGAATGGAAAGGAATGGAAAGGAACAGAATGGAGTGGAATGGATTGGTGAGGAATGGAGTGGAATGGAACCGAGTGGAATGTAATGGAATGTACATAAATTGAAGGGAGTGGAATGGAAAGGTTAGAAATGGAATGGAATGAAGAGGAATGGAAAGGAGTGGAATGGAGAGGAATTGAGTGGATGAAATTGAAAGGATTGGAGAGGAATGGAATTGAATGTCAGGGGAGGAATGGAATGGTATGGAAAGAATAGAAATGGGGTGGAATGGAATGAAATAGAATGGAGAGGCATGGATTTGAGTGGAATGGAATGGAGAGAATTGGAATGGAGAAGAATGGAATGGAATGGAATGACGTGGAATGGAGATTAATGGAATGGAATGGAATGGAGAGTAAGAGCATGGAAAGCAATGCAATGGAGAGGAATGCAATACAGAGGAAAGGAATGGAGAGGACGGGATAGGAATGGAGAGCAATTAAATGGAATGGGGAGGAAGGGAATGGCAAGGAATGTAATGGAATAGAATAAAGTGGAATTGATGGATTGGAGAAGAATGGAATGAAATGCAATGGAGAGGAATTGAATAGAGGGGAATGGAATGCAATGGAATAAAGTGGAATAAAATGTAAGGGATGAGAATGGAATGGAATGGAATAGAATGGAATCGAAAGAAATGGAATGAATAGAAAGGAGATCGAGGATATAGTATGTAAAGGCATGGAATGGAATGGAATGGAACAGAGTGGAGAGGAAAGGTATCAAATGGAATGGAGAAGAATGGAATGGGACGGAATTGCATGGAATGGAGAGGAATGGAATAGAATGGAATGGAGAAGAATGGAATGGAATGGAATAGCATGTAATGGAATCCAAAGGAATGGAGAGGAACGGAATAGAATGGAATGGAATGGAATAGAATGGATAGGAATGGAATGGAGTAGAATGGAATGGAATGGAGCGGAATGAAATAGAATGGAATTTGAATGGGAATGGAGTTGTATGGAATGTTGATGAATGGAATGTATAGAGAAGAATAAATTGGAATGAAATGGAGAGAAACGGAAATGAGTGGAATGGAAAAGTATAGAATGGAATCAAATAGAATGGAGAGGAATGGAATGGAATGGAATGGGAACGAGAGAAAAGGAATGGAAATGACTAGAATGAAGAGGAATGAAATGGGGTGGAATGGAGAGGCTTGAAATGGAATGGAATAATATAGAATGGATAGTAATGGAATTGAATGGAATGGAGAGGAATAGAACGGAATGGAATGGATAAACATGGAATGCAGAGGAATGGAATAAAATGGATATAAATGGAATGGAGAGGAATGGAATCTAACGGAATGGAGAAGAATGGAATGGAATGAAATGGAGAGCAATGGAATGGATTGGCATGAATAGGAAAGGAATGGAATGGAAAGAAATTTAATGTAATTGAATGGAATTGGCATGGATAGGAAAGGAATGGAATGGAGAGGAATGGAATGGAAAGAAATTTAATGTAATTGAATGGAATGGAGAGAATGGAATGGAATGCAATGGAAAGAAATGGAATTCAGTAGAATGAAATGGAGAGGAATGGAATGTAATAGATGGGAATGGAATGGAAAGGAATGGAATAGAATGGAGATGGATAAAATACAAAGGCTTGCCATGGAATGGAATCGCTTGGAATGGAGAAGAATGGAATGAATGGAATGGAATGAAGTGGAATAGAATGGAAGGGCAAGAGGTGGAATGGTTTGGAATGGAAAGGAATGGAATAGAATGGAATGAAGAGGAAGGGAATGGAGTAGAATGGAGAAGAATGTAGTGACATGAAATGGAATGGAATGGAATATAATGGAGCACAGGGGAATCGAATGGAATGGCGAGTATTAGAATTAATGGAATGGATAAAAAAGGAAAGAAATGGTATGGAATAGATGCAAATGGAATGCTAAGGAATAAAATTGAATGGAATAGAATGGATAGAAATGGAATGGGGAGGATAAGAATGGAATGGAGTGGAGAAGAAAGGAATGGAATGGAATGGAGAGGAATGAAATTGAATGGAATGGAGAGGAATGAATGGAAGTAATGGAATGGAATGCAGAGGAATGGAAAGGAATGGAATCGAAACGATTGGAGAGAAATGGAATGGAATGCATTGAGGAGGAATGAAATTGAGAAATATAATGAAAAGGAATGGGTAGGAATAGAGAGGACTGTAATGGAAGGAGAGGAATGGAATGGAATGGAGAGGATTGGAAAGGAAAGGAATGGAATGGATTGGAATGGAGTGTAGTGGAATGGAATGGAATGGTGAGAATGCAATGGAATGGAATGATGAGGAATGGAATGGAACGGAATGGAATAAAGAGTAATGGAATAGAATGGAATTGGAATGGAGTTGTATGGAATGGTGAAGAATGGAATGCAAAGGAGAAGAACAGAATGGAATGGAATGGGATGGAGAGGAAAAGAATGGAGTGGAATGGAATAGAATGGAATAGATCAAAATGGAATGCAGAGGAATGGAATGGAATAGAGAGTAATAGAATGGAATGAAATGCAAAGGAAAAGAATGCAATGGTGTGGAATGAAATGAAGAGCAATGGAAAGAAATGAGAGGAATAGAACAGATTGAAGAGGAATGGAATGAAAAAGGATGGAATGGAATGAAATTGAATGGGTTGCAGAAGAGTGGAATGGAATGCAATGGAGAGGAATTTAATGAATTGGAATGGAATGCAATGAAATGGAGAGGAATGGAATGGAATGGATGGGAATGGAATGGAAATGAATGGAATGGAGTGGAATGGAATGGAATAGAACAGAGATGGATGGGATATAATGGAATGGCATGGAATGGAATGGAACCAAATGAAGAGGAATGGTATCGAAAGGAATGGAGAAGAATGGAATAGAATGGAATGGCATGGAATAGAATGGAAAGGAATGGAGAGGAATGGAATGGAATAGAATGGAATGCAATGAAATGAAGAGGAATGTAATGGAATGTAATGGAATGGAATTGGAATGGAGTTGTATGGAATGGTGAGGGATGGAATACAGTGGAGAAGAATGGAGTGGAATGGAATGGTTTGGAATGGAGAGGAATTAAATGGCATGGAATAGAACAAAATGGAATGGAACAAAATGGAATGGAGAGGAATGGAATGGAATGGAGAGGAATGGAATGGAATGGAACAGTGAAGAATGGAATGGAAAGAATGGAATCGAATAGAATAGAGAGTAATGGAATGGAGTGGAGTGGAAAGGAGAGGAATGGAATGAAATAGAATGCAATGGATTGGAATGGAATGGAATGCAAAGGAGAAGAATGGAATGGAAAGGAGAGAAATGGAACGGAATGGAGTGGAATGAAGAGAAACGGAATGGAGTAGAATGGAGAGGAATGGAGTGGCATGAAAAGAAATGGAATGGTATAGAATGGAGAGGAATGAAATATAATGGAATGGAGAGAAATAGAAGGGAATGAAATGAAATGGAAAGGAATGGAATGGATTGAAATGGAATGCAGAGGAATGGAATTCAATGGAATGGAGAAGAATGGAATGGAATGAAATGGAGAGGAATTCAATGCAGAGGAATGGAATGGAGAGAAATTGGTAGAAATGGAGACGAATGGAATGGAAAGGAAAGGAATGTATTTGAATGGAATGGAATTGAATGGATTGGAGAAGAAAGGAATGGAATGCAATGGAGAAGAATGGAATGGAGTGGAGTGGTATAGAATGGAATGGAGAGGAATGGAATGGAATGGATGGGATTTTAATGGAAAGTAAGGCAATTTAATGGAATACAACGGAGTTGGATGGAAGAGAATGGAATGGCATGGAATAGAAAGGAATGGAAGCCGGGTTTGGTGGCTCAGCCTCTAAACCTGCATCTTTGGGAGCCTGAGGTGAGTGGATTGCCTGAGCTCGTAGGTTTGAGAATGGCCTGGGCAGTGAGACCTCATCTCTACACTAAATCAAAGAGTCAGCGGGCTGTGGGAATTACACGCCTGTAATTCCAGCTACTTGGAAGGCTGAGGCAGAAGGATCTCCGGAACTCAGCAGGTCGAGACTGCATTTGCTGGGATAGGCCACTGCACTCCAGTCTGGACGACAGAGTGAGACTCCAACTCAAAAAAAAAAAAAAAAAGAAATGAATGCAATGTAATGGAGTAGAGAGGAAAGGTATTGAATGGCATGGACAGGAATGGAAGGGAATGGAATAGAGTGGAATGGAGTGGAGAAGAATGGAATGGATTAGAATGAAAAGAAAGGCAAGGAATGGAATGGAATGAAATGGAGAGGAGTGGAATGGAATGGAATGGAATGACGAGAAAGGGAAAGGAATAGAATGGAATGGAAAGGGATGGAATGGAAAAGAATAGGAATGGAGTTGAATGGAATGGTGAGGAATGTAATGCAATGGAGAAGAATGGAATGGAATGGAATGAAATGGAGAGGAATGCAATGGATTAGAATGGAAAGGAAGAGCCGGGCTTGGTTGCTCAACATGTAATCCCTTGCCTTTGGGAGGCTGAGGTGAGCGGATTGCCTGAGCCCACGGGTTTGAGACCCGCCTGGGCAGCGAGAAATCATCTCTACAATGAATCAAAAAAATCAGCCAGGCATGGTAGCACACGCCTGTAGTTCCGGTTACTTGGAAGGGTGAGGTAGAAGGATAGCCGGAGCCCAGCAGGTCGAGGCTGCGGTGGCCAGGAGTGACCACTGCACTCCAGTATGGGTGACAGAGTGAGACTCCAACTCAAAAAAAAAAAGAATGGAAAGGAATGCGTGGAATGGAATTGAATGGAATGGAAAGGAATGGAATGGAATGGAATGAAATGGAGAGCAATGGAAAGGAATGGAACGAAATGGAAGGGAATGGAATAGGAATGGAGTTGTATGGAATGGTGAGGAACGAAATGCAAGGAGAAGAATGGAATGGAATTGAGTGGAATGGAATGGAATCGAGTGGAACGAAATGGTGATTAATGCAATGGAATGGAAGGGGGAGGAATAGAATGGAACGGAATAGAAAGAAATGGAATGGAAAGGAAAGGAATGGAATGTAGAGTAACGGAATGGAATGAAATGGAAATCAATGGAATGGTATGAAATGGAATGGAATGCAAAAGAGAGAAATGGAATGGAATTGAAAGAAATGGAATTAATTGTAGAGGAATAGAATGCAATGGAATGGGAAGGAAAGGAATGGAATGGAAGGGAAAGGAATAAGATGGAATGGAATGGAATTGAATGGAATGGAAAGGAATAGAGAAGAATGGAATGGAGAGCAATGGAATGGAATGGAATGAAACAGAATGGAATGGGGAGAAATGGAATGGTTGGAAAGGAAAGGAGATCAGTGAAAAGGAATGTATGGGAATAGAGAGGAATGGAATGGATTGGAATTGGAAAGGAGTGGTATAGAATTGTGAGGAATGGACTGCAAAGGAGAAGAATGACATGGAAAGGAATGGAGAGGAATGGAAAGGAATGGTGAGGAATGGAATGCAATGGAGAGGAAAGGAATGGAATGGAGAGGAATGGAAAAGAATGGAACGGAAAAAAATGGAGTGGAACGGATTGGTGAGGAATGGAGTGGAATGGAATCGAGTGGAATGGAATGGAATGTGGAGGAATGGAGTGGAATGAAAAGGATAGGAATGGAATGGAATGGAATGGAATGGAATGGAATGAAGAGGAATGGAAAGGAGTGGAATGGAGAGGAATTGAGTGGATGAAATTGAATGGATTGGAGAGGAATGGAATTGAATGTAAGGGGAGGAATGGAGTGGTATGGAAAGAATAGAAATGGAGTGGAATGGCATGAAATGGAATGGAGAGGCATGGATTTGAGTGGAATGGAATGGAGATAATTGGAATGGAGAGGAATGGAGTGGAATGACGTGGATGGAGATTAATGGAATGGAATGGAATAGAGAGTAATAGAATGGAATGCAATGCAATGGAGAGGAATGCAATAAAGAGGAAAGGAATGGAGAGGAAGGGAAACGAATGGAGAGCAATTAAATGGAATGGGGAGGAATGGAATGGAAAGGAATATAATGGAATAGATTGAAATGGAATTGATGGATTGGAGAAGAATGGAATGGAATGCAATGGAGAGGAATTGAAAGGAAGGGAATGGAATGCAACGGAATAAAGTGGAATAAAACATAATGGATGAGAATGGAATGGAAAGGAATGAAATGGAATAGAAAGGAGATCTATGAAATAGTATGTAAAGGCATGGAATGGAATGGAATGGAATAGAGTGGAGAGGAAAGGTATCGAATGGAATGGAGAGGAATGGAATGGAACAGAATGGCATGGAATGGAGAGGAATGGAATAGAATGGAATGGAACTGAATGGCGTGGAATGGAATCCAAGGGAATGGAGAGGAATGGAATAGAATGGAATGGAATGGAATAGAATGGAGAGGAATGGAATGGAGTGGAATAGAATGGAATGGAGCGGAATGAAATGGAATGGAATTGGAATGGGAATGGAGTTGTATGGAATGGTGATGAATGGAATGTATAGAGAAGAATAAAATGGAATGGAATGGAGAGGAACGGAATTGAGTGGAACGGAAAGAATAGAATGGAATCAAATGGAATGGAGAGAAATGGAATGGAATGGAATCGGAATGAGAGAAAAGGAATGGAATGGAATAGAATGAAGAGGAATGAAACGGGGTGGAATGGAGTGGCTTGAAATGGAATGGAATGGTATAGAATGGATAGTAATGGAATTGAAAGGAATGGAGAGGAATAGAATGGAATGAAATGGATTAACATGGATTGCAGAGGAATGGAATAAAATGGATATAAATGGAATGGAGAGGAATGGAATCGAACGGAATGGAGAAGAATGGAATGGAATGAAATGGAGAGCAATGGAATGGATAGGCATGGATAGTAAAGGAATGGAATAGAGAGGAATGGAATGGAAAGAAATTTAGTGTAATTGAATGGAATTGAATGGATTGGAGAAGAATGGAATGGAATGCAATGGAGAGGAAAGGAATTCAGTAGAATGAAATGGAATGGAATGGAGACGAATGGAATGTAAAGATGGGAATGGAATGGAAAATAATGGAATGGAATGAAATGGAGAGCAATTGAATGGATAGGCATGGATAGGAAAGGAATGGAATGGAATTGAATGGATTGGAGAAGAATGGAATGGAATGCAATGGAGAGGAATGGAATTCAGTAGAATGAAATGGAATGGAATGGAGAGGAATGTAATGTATTAGATGGGAATGGAATGGAAAGGAAAGGAATGGAATGGAATAGAATGGAGATGGATGGAATATAAAGGCTTTCCATGGAATGGAATCTATTGGAATGGAGAGGAATGGAATCAAAGGAATGGAATGGAGTGTAATTGAATGGAATGGAATGAGGTGGAATGGTTTGGAATGGAGAGGGATGGATTGGAATGAAGAGAAATGGAATGGAATGAAAAGGAGTGGCATGAAATGGAATGGAATGGAATAGAATGGAGCACAATTGAATTGAATGGAATGGCGAGTATTAGAATTTAATGGAAATTATTGGAAAGGAATGGAATGTAATGGAATAGATGCAAGTGGAATGCCAAGGATTGGAATTGAATGAAATAGAATGGATAGAAATGGAATCGGGAGGATAAGAATGGAATGGAATGGAGAAGAAAGGAATGGAATGGAATGGGGAGGAATGGAAGTGAATGAAATGGAATGGAAAGTAATGAAATGGAATGGAATGGAGAGGAATGAAATGGAAGTAATGGAATGGAATGCAGAGGAATGGAAAGGAATGGAATGGAATCAATTGGAGAGAAATGGAATGGAATGCATTGGAGAGGAATGCAATTGAGAAATGGAATGGAAAGGAATGGGTAGGAAAGGAGAGGACTCTAATGGAAGGAGAGGAATGGAATGGAATGGAGAAGAATGGAAAGGAAAGGAATGGAATGGATTGGAATGGAGTGAAGTGGAATGGAATGGAATCGAGTGGAATGGAATGGTAAGAAATGCAATGGAATGGAATGATGAGGAATGGAATGGAACGGATTGGAATAAAGAGGAATGGAATAGAATGGAATTGGAATGGAGTTGTATGGAATGATGAAGAATGGAATGCAAAGGAGAACAGAATGGAATGGAATGGGATGGAGAGGAATAGAACGGAGTGGAATGTAATAGAATGAATTGGGTCAAAATGGAATGGAGAGGAATGGAAAGGAATAGAGAGGAATCGAATGGAATGGAATGCAAAGGAGAGGAATGCAATGGAGTGGAATGGAATGAAGAGCAATGGAAAGGAATGAGAGGAATAGAACGGAATGAAGAGGACTGGAATGGAAAAGAATGGAATGGAATGAAATTGAATGGGTTGTAGAAGAATGGAATGGAATGCAGTGGAGAGGAATATAATGAATTGGAATGGAATGCAATGAAATGGAGAGGAATGGAATGGAATGAATGGGAATGGAATGGAAATGAATGGAGTGGAGTGGAATGGAATGGAATAGAACGGAGATGGATGGAATATAATGGAATGGCATGGAATGGAACAGAACCAAATGGAGAGGAATGGTATTGAATGGAATGGAGTAGAATGGAGTAGAATCGAATGGCATGGAATAGAAAGAAAGGTAAGGAGAGGAATGGAATGGAATGGAATGAAATGGAGAGGAATGTAATGGAATGGAATAGAATGGAATGGAATTGGAATGGAGTTGTATGGAATGGTGAGGGATGGAATACAGTGCAGAAGAATGGAGTGGAATGGAATGGTTTGGAATGGAGAGGAATTAAATGGCATGGAATAGAACAAAATGGAATGGAACAAAATGGAATGGAGAGGAATGGAATGGAATGGAGAGGAATGCAATGGAATAGAATGAAACAGTGAAGAATGGAATGGAAAGAATGGAATCAAATTGAATGCAGAGTAATGGAATGTAATGGAATGGAATGGAGAGGAATGGAATGAAATGGAATGCAATGCATTGGAATGGAATGGAATGCAAAGGAGAAGAATGGAATGGAAAGGAGAGAAATGGAATGGAATGGAATGGAATGAAGGGAAACAGAATGGAGTGGAATGGAGAGGAACGAGTGGCATGAAAAGGAATGGGATGGTATAGAATGGAGAGACATGAAATATAATGGAATGGAGAGAAATAGAGTGGAATGAAATGAAATGGAAAGGAATAGAATGAATTGAAATGGAATGCAGAGGAATGGAATTCAATGGAATGGAGAAGAATGGGATGGAATGAAATGGAGAGGAATTCAATGCAGAGGAATGAAATGGAGAGGAATT
Source organism: Carlito syrichta (assembly GCF_000164805.1). Classification (NCBI taxonomy): domain Eukaryota; kingdom Metazoa; phylum Chordata; class Mammalia; order Primates; family Tarsiidae; genus Carlito; species Carlito syrichta. The sequence continues at coordinate 69,455 of NW_007252963.1, read as the reverse complement.
AGTAGGAATGGAGAAGAATGTAATTGAAAGGAATGGAATGGAATGGAATTTAGAGGAATAGAATGGAACGGATTGAAATGGAATGGATTGGAATGGAATGGTATCGAGTGGAATGGAATGGTTAGTAATTAAATGCAATGGAATGGAGAAAAATGGATTGCTGTGGAATGGAAAAGAATGGAATGGAATGAAATGGAATGGAAAGTGATGGAATTAAATGGAATGGAAAGAAGCGAAATGGAATAGATAGAAATGGAATGGATAGGAATGGAATGAACTGGAATGGAGAGGAATAGAATGAAATGGAATGCAATGGAGAAGAAAGCAATGGAGAGGAATGGAATGGAAAGGAATGGATAGGAATGGAGTGGAGACGAAGGGAATGGAAAGGAAAGGAATGTATTTGAATCAAATGGAATTGAATGAATTAGAGAAGAAAGGAATGGAATGCAATGGAGAGGAATGGAATGGAGTGGAGTGGTATGGAATGTAATGAGAGGAATGGAATGGAATGGATGGGATTGAAATGGAAAGGAATGCAATTTAATGGAATACAATGGAGTTGGATGGAAGAGAATGGAATGGCATGGAATAGAAAGGAATCGAAGCCGGGCTCGATGGCTCAGCCTCTAATCCTGCGCCTTTGGGATGGCCTGAGTCCGCGGGTTCGAGAATGGCCTGGGCAAGACCTCAACTCTACAATAAATCAAAAAGTCAGCTGGCCACAGGAATTACATGTCGGTAATTCCAGCTACTTAAAAGACTGAGGCGGAAGGATCTCCGGAGCCCAGCAGGTCGAGACTGCAGTTGCTGGGATAGGCCACTGTACTCCAGTCTGGGCGACAGAGTGAGACTCTAGCTCAAAAAAAAAAAAAAAGAAAAGAAATGAATGCAATGGAGTGGAGCAGAGAGGAAAGGTATCGAATGGCATGGACAGGAATGGAATGGAATAGAGTGGAATGGAGTGGAGAGGAATGGAATGGATTAGAATCGAAAGGAAGGCAAGGAATGGAATCAAATGTAATGGAGAGGAATGGAACGGAATGGAATGAAATCGAGAGAAAGGGAAAGGAATAGAATGGAATGAAAAGGAATGGAATGGAATAGAATAGGAATGGAGTTGAATGGAATGGTGAGGAATGGAATGCAATGGAGAAGAATGGAATGGAATGGAAGGAAATGGAATGGAATGCAATGGAGAAGAATGGAAGGGATTAGAATGGAAAGAAAGAGCTGGGCTCGGTTGCTCGGCCTGTAATCCTGCGCCTTTGAGAGGCACAGGTGAGCGGATTGCATGAACCCGCCGGTTCAAGACCCACCTGGGCAGTGAGACCTCATCTCTACAATGAATTAAAAAAATCAGCTGGGCGTGGTAGCGCACGCCTGTAATTCTGGCTACTAGGAAGGCTGAGGCAGAAGGTTCGCTGGAGCACAGCAGGATGAGGCTGTGGTGGCTGGGAGCGGCCAGTACACTACAGTCTGGGCGACAGAGTGAGACTCCAGTTCAAAAAAAAAAAAGGATGGAAAGGAAGTCATGGAATGGATTCGAATGGAATGGAGAGGAATGGAATGGAATGGAATGAAACGGAGAGCAATGGAAAGGAATGGATAGGAATGGAATGGAATGAAGTGGAAAGGAATGTTATCGAGTGGAATGGAATGGTGATTAATGCAATGGAATGGAATGGGGAGGAATGGAATGGAATGGAATAGAGAGAAATGGAATGGAATGGAAAGGAATGGAATTTAGAGTAATGGAATGGAATGGAATGTAATTCAATGGAAAGGTATGAAATGGAATGGAATGCAAAAGAGAGAAATGGAATGGAATAGAAAGGAATTGAATTAATTGTCGAGGAAGAGAATGCAATGGAATGGGAAGGAGAGGAATGGAATGGAGGGGAAAGGAATAAGATGAAATGGAATGGAATTGAATGGAATGGAAAGGAATAGAGAGGAATGGAATGGAATTGAATGTAACAGAATGAAATGGAGAGAAATGGAATGGATGGAAAGGAAAGGAGATCAGTGAAAAGGAATGTATGGGAATAGAGAGGAATGGAATGGAATGGAATTGGAAAGGAGTGGTATAGAATGGTGAAGAATGGACTGCGATGGAGAAGAATGGCATGGAAAGGAATGGAGAGGAATGGCAAGGAATGGTGGCGAATGGAATGGAATGGAGAGGAAAGGAAAGGAATGGAATGGAATGGAGAGTAATGGAAAGGAATGGAAAAAAACAGAATGGAATGGGATGGATTGGTGAGTAATGGAGTGGAATGGAATTGAGTGGAATAGAATGGAATGTAGTGGAATTGAACAGAGTGGAAAGGAAAGGATAGGAATGGAATGGAATGAAGAGGAATGGAAAGGAGTGGAATGTAGAGGAATTGAGTGGATGAAATTGAATGGATTGGAGAGGAATGAAATTGAATGTCAGGGGAGGAATGGAATGGTATGGAAATAATATAAATGGAGTGGAATGCAATTAAATGGAATGGAGAGGCACGGATTTGAGTGGAATGGAATGAAGATAATTGGAATGGAGAGCAATGGAATGGAATGGAATGACGTGGAATGGAGATTAATGGAATGGAATGGAATAGAGAGTAATAGAATGGAATGCAATGCAATGGAGAGGAATGCAATAAAGAGGAAAGGAATGGAGAGGACAGGATAGGAATGGAGAGCAATTAAATGGAATGCGGAGGAATGGAATGGAAAGGAATGTAATGGAATAGAATGAAATGGAATTGAGGGATTGGAGAAGACTGGAATGGAATGCAATGGAGAGGAATTGGATGGAGGGGAAAGGAATGCAATGGAATAAAGTGGAATAAAATGTAAGGGATGAGAATGGAATGGAATGGAATAGAATGAAATGGAAAGGAATGGTATAGAATAGAAAGGAGATCGATGAAATAGTATGTAAAAGCATGGAATGGAATGGAAAGGAACGGAGTGGAGAGGAAAGGTATTGAATGGAATGGAGAAGAATGGAATGGAATGGAATGGCATGGAATGGAATCCAAAGGAATGGCGAGGAATAGAATAGAATGGAAAGGAATGGAATAGTGTGGAGAGGAATGGAATAGAGTGGAATGGAATGGAATGGAGCAGAATAAAATGGAATGGAATTGGAATGGGAATGGAGTTGTATGGAATGGTGATGAATAGAATGTATAGAGAAGAATAAAATGGAATAGAATGGAGAGGAACGGAATTGAGTGGAATGGAAAAGTATAGATTGGAATCAAAAGGAATGGAGAGGAATGGAATGGAATGTAATGGAAACGAGAGAAATGGAATGTAATAGAATAGAATGAAAAGGAATGAAATGGGGTGGAATGGAATGGCTTGAAATTGAATGGAATGGTATAGAATGGATAGTAATGGAATTGAATGGAATGGATAGGAATGGAATGGATTAACATGGAATGCAGAGGAATGGAATAAATTGGATATAAATGGAATGGAGAGGAATGTAATCGAACGGAATGGAGAAGAATGGAATGGAATGAAATGGAGAGCAATGGAATGGATTGGCATGGATAGGAAAAGAAAGGAATGGAGAGGAATGGAATGGAAAGAAATTTAATGTAATTGAATGGAATGGAATTGAATGGATTGGAGAAGAATGGAATGGAATGCAATGGAGAGGAATGGAATTCAGCAGAATGAAATGGAATGGAATGGAGAAGAATGGAATGTAACAGATGGGAATGGAATGGAAAGGAATGGAATGAAATAGAATGGAGATGGATGGAATATAAAGGCTTGCCATGGAATGGAATCGATTGGAATGGAGAAGAATGGAATGAATGGATTGGAATGGAGTGGAATGGAATGGAATGGAATGAGGTGGAATGATTTGGAATGGAAAGGAATGGAATGGAATGAAGAGGAATGGAATGGAGTGGAATAGAGAGAAATAGAGTGGCATGAAATGGAATGGAATGGAATAGATGGCGTGCAAAGGAATTGAATGGAATGGGTAGTATTAAAATTTAATCGAATGGATTAGAAAGGAATCGACAGAATGGAATAGATGCAAATGGAATGCCAAGGAATGGAAATGAATGGAATAGAATGGATAGAAATGGAATGGGGAGGATAAGAATGGAATGGAATGGAGAACAAAGGAATGGAATGGAATGGAGAGGAATGGAAGTGAATGAAATGGAATGGAAAGGAATGAAATGGAATGGAATGGAGAGGAATAGAATGGAAGTTATGGAATGGAATGCAGAGGAATGGAAAGGAATTGAATGGAATCGATTGGAGAGTAATGAAATGGAATCCATTGGAGAGGAATGCAATTGAGAAATGGAATTCAAAGGAATGGGTAGGAATAGAGAGGACGCTAATGGAAGGAGAGAAATGGAATGGAATGGAGAGGAATGGAAAGGAAAGGAATGGAATGGATTGGAATGGAGTGTAGTGGAATGGAATGGAATCGAGTGGAATGGAATGGTGAGATATGCAATGGAATGGAATGATGAGGAATGGAATAGAACGGATTGGAATAAAGAGGAATGGAAAAGAATGGAATTGGAATGGAGTTGTATGGAATGTTGAAGAATGGAATGCAAAGGAGAAGAACAGAATGGAATGGAATGGGATGGAGAGGAATGAATGGAGTGGAATGGAATAGAATGGAATGGATCAAAATGGAATGGAGAGGAATGGAAAGGAACAGAGAGGAATAGAATGGAATGGAATGCAAAGGAGAGGAATGCAATGGAGTGGAATGGAATGAAGAGCAATGGAAAGGAATGAGAGGAATAGAATGGAATGGAGAGGAATGGAATGGAAAAGAATGGAATGGAATGAAATTGAATGGGTTGCAGAAGAATGGAATGGAATGCAATGGAGAGGAATTTAATGAATTGGAATGGAATGCAATGAAATGGAGAGGAATGGAATGGAATGGAAATGAATGGAGTGGTGTGGAATGGAATGGAATAGAACGGAGATGGATGGAATATAATGGAATGGCATGGAATGACATGGAATGGAATGGAACAAAATGGAAAGTAATGGTATCGAATGGAATGGAGAAGAATGGAATAGAACGGAATGGGATGGAATAGAAGGGAAAGGAATGGAGAGGAATGGAATGGAATAGAATGGTATGGAATGAAATGGAGAGGACTGTAATGGAATGCAATAGAATGTAATGTAATGGAATTGAATTGGAATGGACTTGTATGGAATGATGACGAATGGAATACAGTGGAGAAGAATGGAGTGGAATGGAATGGTTTGGAATGGAGAGGAATGAAATGGCATGGAATAGAATAAAAGGGAATGGAAAGAAATGGAATGAAGAGTAATGGAATGGAATGGAGAGTAATGGAATGGAACAGTGAAGAATGGAATGGAAAGAATGGAATCTAATTGAGTGGAGAGTAATGGAATGGAGAGGAATGGAATGGAAAGGAATGGAATGAAATGGAATGCAATGGATTGGAATGGAATGGAATGCAAAGGAGAAGAATGGAATGGAAAGGAGAGAAATAGAATGGAATGAAGAGAAATGGAATGGAGTGGAATGGAGAGGAATGGAGTGGCATGAAAAGGAATGGGATGGTATAGATTGGAGAGGAATGAAATATAACGGAATGGAGAGAAATAGAATGGAATGAAATGAAATGGAAAGGAATGGAATGGATTGAAATGGAATGCAGAGGAATGGATTTCAGTGGAATGGAGAAGAATGGAATGGAATGAAATGGAGAGGAATTCAATGCAGAGGAATGCAATGGAGAGGAATTGGCAGGAATGGAGAGGAATGTAATGGAAAGGAGTAGAATGGAATGGAATGTAGAGAAATGGAATGGAAAGGATTGAAATTGAATGGATTGGAATGGAATGGTATCGAGTGGAATTGAATGGTTAGTAATTAAATGCAATGGAATGGAGAAAAATGGATTGTTATGGAATGGAAAAGAATGGAATGGAATGAAATGGAATGGTGAGCAATGGAATTGAATGGAACGGAAAGAGGCGGAATGGAATGGAGAGGAATGGAATGGAATGCAATGGAATGGAGAGGAACGGAATGAACTGGAATAGAGCGGAATAGAATGGAATACAATGGAGAGGAATGCAATGGAGAGTAATGGAATGGAAAGGAATGAATAGGAATGGAGAGGAATGGAGACGAAGGGACTGGAAAGGAAAGGAATGTATTTGAATGGAAATGAATTGAATGGATTGGAGGAGAAAGGAATGGAATGCAATGGAGAGGAATGGAATGGAGTGGAGTGGTATGGAATGAAATGGAGAGGGTTGGAATGGAATGGATGGGATTGGAATGGAAAGGAATGCAATTTAATATAATACAACGTAGTTGGATGGAAGAGAATGGAATGGCATGGAATAGAAAGAAATTGAAGCCAGGCTAGGTTGCTCAGCCTCTAGACCAGTGCCTTTGGGAGCCTGAAGTGAGTGGATTGCCTGAGCCCGCGGGTTCGAGAATGGCCTGGGCAGTGAGACCTCATCTCTACAATAAATCAAAAAGTCAGCTGGGCGTGGTAGCACATGCTTGTAATTACAGCTACTTGGAAGGCTGAGGTGGAAGGATCTCCGGAGCCCAGCAGGTCGAGACTGCAGTTGCTGGGATAGGCCACTGCACTACAGTCTGGGCGACAGAGCGAGACTCCAACACACAAACACACAGAAATAAATGCAATGGAATGGAGTAGAGAGGAAAGGTATCGAATGGCATGGATAGGAATGGAATAGGTTGGAATGGAGTGGATAGGAGTGGAGTGGGTTAGAATGGAAAAGGAGGCAAGGAATGGAATCGAATGGAATGGAGAGGAATTGAATGGAGTGGAATGAAATGGAGAGAAAGGGAAAGGAGTAGAATGGAACGAAAAGGAATGGAATAGAATAGAATCAGAATGGAGTTGAATAGAATGGTGAGGTGGAATGCAATGGAGAAGAATGGAGTGGAATGGAATGAAATGGAGAGGAATGGAATGGATTAGAATAGAAAGGAAGAGCCGGGCTCGGTTGCTCAGCCTGTAATCCCGTGCCTTTGGGAGGATTAGGTGAGTGGATTGCCTGAGCCCGCGGGTTTGAGACCCGCCTGGGCAGCTGGACCTCATCTCTACAATGAATTAAAAAAATGAGCCGGGTGTGGTAGCGCACGCCTGTAATTCTGGCTACTTGGAAGGCTGAGGTGAAAGGATCGCCGGAACCCAGCAGGTCGAGGCTGCAGTGGCCGGGAGC
>NW_007252963.1:27017-62193 GCF_000164805.1 Carlito syrichta | reverse complement strand
GGAGACAGAGTGAGACTCCAACTCAAAAAAAAAAAAAAGAATGGAAAGGAAGGCATGGAATGGAATCGAATGGAATGGAGAGTAATGGAATGGAATGAAATGGAGAGCAATGGAAAGGTACGGAACGGAATGGAATGGAATGGAACAAGAATGGAGCTGTATGGAATGGTGAGGAATGGATGAAATGGAGAAGAATGGAATGGAATCGAGTGGAATGGAATGGAGATTAATGCAAAAGAATGGAATGGGGAGGAATGGAATGGAATAGAGAGAAATGGAAAGGAATGGAAAGGAAAGGAATGTAGAGTGATGGAATGGAATAGAATGGAATTCAATGGAATGGTATGAAATGGAATGGAATGCAAAAGAAAAAAATGTAATGGAATAGAAAGATATGGAAATAATTGTCGAGGAATAGAATGCAATGGAATGGGAAGGAGAGGATTGGAATGGAGGGGAAAGGAATAAGATGGAATGGAATGGAATTGAATGGAATGGAAAAGAATAGAGAAGAATGGAAAGGAGAGGAATGGAATGGAATTGAATGTAACAGAATGGAATGGAGAGAAAAGGAGTGGATGGAAAGGAAAGGGGATCAGTGAAAAAGAATGTATGGGAATAGAGAGGAATGGAATGGAATGGAATTGGAAAGGAGTGGTATAGAATGGTGAGGAATGGACTGCGATGGAGAAGAATGGCACGGAAAGGAATGGAGAGGAAAGGAAAAGAATGGTGAGGAATGGAATGGAATGGAGAGGAAAGGAATGGAATGGAATGGAATAGAATGGAATGGAGAGGAATGGAAAGGAATGGAAAAAACAGAATGGAGTGGAATGGAATGGTGAGGAAAGGAATGGAATGGAATGGAATAGAATGGAATGGAGAGGAATGGAAAGGAATGGAAAAAACAGAATGGAGTGGAATGGAATGGTGAGGAATGGAGTGGAATGGAATCGAGTGGAATGGAATGGAATGTAGAGGAATTGAATGGGGTGGAAGGGAAAGGATAGGAATGGAATGGAATGGAATGGAATGCAGAGGAATGGAAAGGAGTGGAATGGAGAGGAATTGAGAGGATGAAATTCAATGGATTAGAGAGGAATGGAATTGAATGTAAGGGGAGGAATGGAGTGGTATGGAAAGAATAGAAAAGGAGTGGAATGGAATGAAATGGAATGGAGAGGCATGGATTTGAGTGTAATGGAATGGAGAGAATTGCAATGGAGAGCAATGGAATGGAATGGAATGACGTGGAATAGAGATTAATGGAATGGAATGGAATAGAGAGTAATAGAGTGGAATGCAATGCAATGGAGAGGAATGCAATAAAGAGGAAAGGAATGGAGAGGACAGGATAGGAATGGAAAGCAAATAAATGGAATGGGGAGGAATGGAATGGAAAAAATGTAATGGAATAGAATCAAATGGAATTGATGGATTGGAGAAGAATGGAATGGAATGCAATGGAGAGGAATTGAATGGAGGGGAATGGAATGCAATGGAACAAAGTGGAATAAAATGTAATGGATGAGAATGGAATGGAATGGAATAGAAAGGATTGGAATGGAATAGAAAGGAGATCAATGAAACAATATGTAAAGGCATGGAATGGAATGGAATGGAACGGAGTAGAGAGGAAAGGTATTGAATGGAATGGAGAGGAATGGAATGGAATGGAATGGCATGGAATGCATCCAAAGGAATGGAGTGGAATGTAATAGAATGGAATGGATTGGAATAGAATGGAGAGGAATGGAATGGAGTGGAATGGAATGGAATGGAGTGGAATGAAATGGAATGGAATTGGAATGGGAATGGAGTTGTATGGAATGGTGATGAAGGGAAAGTATAGAGAAGATTAAAATGGAATGGAATGGAGAGGTACGGTATTGGGTGGAATGGAAAAGTATAGAATGGAATCAAAAGGAATGGAGAGGAATGGAATGGAATGGAATGGGAATAGGAGAAATAGAATGGAATGGAATATAATGAAGAGGAATGAAATGGGGTGGAATGGAATGACTTGAAATGGAATGGAATGGTATAGAATGAATAGTAATGGAATTGATTGGAATGGAGAGGAATAGAATGGAATTGAATGGATTAACATGGAATGCAGAGGAATGGAATAAATTGAATATAAATGGAATGGAGAGGAATGTAATCGAACGGAATGGAGAAGAATGGAATGGAATGAAATGGAGAGCACTGGAATGGATTGACAAGGATAGGAAGGGAATAGAATGGAGAGGAATGGAATGGAAAGAAATTTAATGTAATTGAATGGAATGGAATTGAACGGATTGGAGATGAATGGTATGGAATGCAATGGAGAGGAATGAAATTCAGTAGAATGAAATGGAATGGAATGGAGAGGAATGGAATATAACAGATGAGAATGGAATGGAAAGGAATGGAATGGAATGAAATAGAATGGAGATGGATGGAATATAAAGGCTTGCCATGGAATGGAATCAATTGGAATGGAGAGGAATGGAATGAATGGATTGGAATGGAGTGGAATGGAATGGAACCAAATGGAGAGGAATGGAATTGAATGGAATGGAGAAGAATGGAATAGAACGCAATGGCATGGGATAGAATGGAAAGGAATGGAGAGGAATGGAATGGAATGAAATGGAGAGGAATGTAATGGAATGGAATAGAATGTAATGGAATGGAATGGAATTGGAATGGAGCTGTATGGAATGGTGAGGGATGGAATGCAGTGGAGAAGAATGGAATGGAATGGTTTGGAATGGACAGGAATGAAATGGCATGTAATAGAAAAAAATGGAATGGAACAAAAGGGAATGGAGAGGAATGGAATGGAATGGAGAGGAATGAAATGGAATGGAATGAAACAGTGAAGAATGGAATGGAGAGAATGGAATTGAATTGAATGGATATTAATGGAATGGAGTGGAATGGAATGGAGAGGAATGGAATGAAATGAAATACAATGAATTGGAAGGGAATGGAATGCAAAGGAGAAGAATGGAATGGAAAGGAGAGAAATGGAACGGAATGGAATGGAATGAAGAGAAACGTAATGGAGTGGAATGGAGACGAATGGAGTGGCATGAAAAGGAATGGGATGGTATAGAATGGAGAGGAATGAAATATAATGGAATGGAGAGAAATAGAATGGAATGAAATGAAATGGAAAGAAATGGAATGGATTGAAATGGAATGCAGAGGAGTGGAATTCAATTGAATGGTGAAGAATGGAATGGAATGAAATGGAGAGGAATCCAAGGCAGAGGAATGGAAAGGAGAGGAATTGGTAGGAATGGAGAGGAATGGAAAGGACAGGAGTGGAATGGAATGTAGAGGAATGGAATGGAAAGGATTGTAATTGAATGGATTTGAATGGGATGGTATTGAGTGGAATGGAATTGTTAGTAATTAAATGCAATGGTATGGAGAAAAATGGATTGCTATGGAATGGAAAAGAATGGAATGGAATGAAGTGGAATGGAGAGCAATGGAATGAAATGGAATGGAAAGAAGCGAAATGGAATGGAGAGGAATGGAATGGAATGGATGGGATTGGAATGGAAAGGAATGCAATTTAATGGAATACAACGGAGTTGGATGGAATAGAATGGAATGGCAGGGAATAGAAAGGAATGGAAGCCGGGCTTGATGGCTCAGCCTCTAATCCTGTGCCTTTGGGAGCTTGAGGAGAGTGGATTGCCTGACCCCGCGGGTCCAAGAATGGCCTGGGCAGAGAGACCACATCTCAACAATAAATCAAAAAGTCAGCTGGGCGTGGTAGCGCATGCGTGTAATTCCAGCTACTTGGACAGCTGAGGTAGAAGGATCTCCGGAGCCCAGCAGGATGAGACTGCAGTTGCTGGGATAGGCCACTGCACTTCTGTCTGGGCGACAGAGTGAGACTCTAACACACACTCACACAAAAGAATGGAATGAAAGGCATGGAATGGAATGGAATGTAATGGAGAGGAATGGAATGGAATGGAATGAAATGGAGAGCAATGGAAAGGTATGGAATGGAATGGTATAGGAATGGAGTTGTATGGAATGGTGAGGAATGGAGTGCAATGGAGAAGAATGGAATGGAATGGAATGGAATCGAGGGGAATAGAATGGAATCGAGTGGAATGGAATGGTGATTAATGCAATGGAATGGAATGGAATAGAGAGAAATGGAATGGAATGGAAAGGAATGGAATGCAGAGTAATGGAATGGAATGGAATGGAATTCAATGGAATGGTATGAAAAGGAATGGAATGCAAAAGAGAGAAATGGAATGGAATTGAAACGAATGTAATTAATTGGAGAGGAATAGAATGAAATGGAATGAGAAGGAGAGGAATGGAATGGAGGGGAAAGGAATAAGATGGAATGGAATGGAATGGAATGGAATTGAATGGAATGGAAAGGAATAGAGAAGAATGGAATGGAGAGGAATGGAATGGAATTGATTGTAACAGAATGGAATGGAGATAAAAGGAATGAATGGAAAGGAAAGGATATCAGTGAAAAGGAATGTATGGGAATGGAATGGAATGGAATTGGAGAGGAGTGGTAAAGAATGGTGAGGAATGGACTGAGATGGAGAAGAACAGCATGGAAAGGAACGGAGAGGAATGGAACGTAATGGGAGGAATGGAATGGAGAAGAAAGGAATGAAATGGAATGTAATGGAATGGAGAGCAATAGAATGGAATGGAAAGGAAGAGAGTGGAGTAGAATGAATTGATGAGGAATGGCGTGGAATGGAATCGAGTGGAATGGAATGTAATGTAGAGGAATTGAATGTAGTGGAAGGGAATGGATAGGAATAGAATGGAATGGAATGGAATGAAGAGGAATGGAAAGGAGTGGAATGGAGAGGAATTGAGTGGATGAAATTGAATGGATTGGAGAGGAATGGAATTGAATATAAGGGGACGAATGGAGAGGCATGGAAATAATAGAAATGGAGTGGAATGGAATGAAATGGAATGGAGAGGCATGGATTTGAGTGGAATGGAATGGAGAGAATTGGAATGGAAAGGAATGGAATGAAGTGGAATGGAGAGTAATGGAATGGAATGGAATGGAGAGTAATAGAATGGAATGCAATGCAATGGAGAGGAATGCAATAAAGAGGAAAGGAATGGAGAGGACAGGATAGGAATGGAGAGCAATTAAATGGAATGGTGAGGAATGGAATGGAAAGGAATGTAATGGAATAGAATTAAATGGAATTGATGGATTGGAGAAGAATGGAATAGAATGCAATGGAGAGGAATTGAATGGAGGGGAATGGAATGCAATGGAATAAAGTGGAATAAAATGTAATGGATGAGAATGGAATGGAATGGAATAGAATGGAATGGAAAGGAATGGAATGGATTAGAAAGGAGATCGATGAAATAGTACGTAAAGGCATGGAATGGAATGGAATGGAATGGAGTGGAGAGGAAAGGTGTCGAATGGAATGGAGAAGAAGGGAATGAAAAGGAATGGCACGGAATGGAGAGGAATGGAATAGAATGGAAAGGAAAAGAATGGAATGGAACGGAATGGCATGGAATGGAATCTAAAGGAATGGAGAGGAATGGAATCGAATGGAATAGAATGGAGAGGAATGGAATGGAGTGGAATGAATGGAATGGAGCAGAATGAAATGGAATGGAAAGGAATGGGAATGGAGTTGAGTGGAATGGTGATGAATGGAATGTATAGAGAAGAATAAAATAGAATGGAATGGAGAGGAACGATATTGAGTGGAATGGAAAAGTATAGAATGGAATCAAATGGAATGGAGAGGAATGGAATGGAATGGAATGGGAATGAGAGAAATGAAATAGAATGGAATAGAATGAAGAGGAATGAAATGGGATGGAATGGAGTGGCTTGAAATGGAATGGAATGGTATAGAATGAATAGGAATGGAATTGAATGGAATGGAGAGGAATAGAATGGAATGGAATGGAGTGGAATGGAATGGATTAACATGGATTGAAGAGGAATGGAATAAAATGGATATAAATGGAATGGAGATGAATGGAATCAAACAGATTGGAGAAAAATGGAATGGAATGAAATGGAGGGCAATGGAATGCATTGGCATAGATAGGAAAGGAATGAAATGGAGAGGAATAAAATGGAAAGAAATTTAATGTAATTGAATGGATTGGAATTGAATGGATTGGAGAAGAATGGAATGGAATGCAATGGAGAGGAATGGAATTCAGTAGAATGAAATGGAATGGAATGGAAAGGAATGGAATGTAATAGATGGGAATGGAATGGAGAGGAATGGAATGGAATGATATAGAATGGAGATGGATGGAATATAAAGGCTTGCCATGGCATGGAATTGATTAAAATGGAGAGGAATGGAATGAATGGAATGGAGTGGAAAGAGGTGGAATGGTTTGGAATGGACTGGAATGAAATGGAATGGAATGAAGAGTAATGGAATGGAGTGGAATGGAGAGGAATGGAGTGGCATGAAAAGGAGTGGAAAGGAATAGAGTGGAGCGCAATGGAATTGAATGGAATGGCAAGTATTAGAATTTAATGGAATGGATTGGAAAGGAATGGAATGGAATGGAATAGATGCAAATGGGGTGCCAAGTAATGGAATTGAATGGAATAGAATGGATAGAAATGGAATGGGGAGGATAAGAATGGAATGGAATGGACAAGAAAGGAATGGAATGGAATGGAGAGGAATGGAAGTGAATGAAATGGAATGCAATGGAAAGGAATGAAATGGAATGGAAGGGAGAGGAAGGGAATGGAAGTAATGGAATGGAATCCAGAGGAATGGAAAGTAATGGAATGGAATGATTGGAGAGAAATGGAATGGAATGCATTGGAGAGGAATGCAATTGATAAATGGAATGGAAAGGAATGGGTAGGAATAGAGAGGACTCTAATGGAAGGGAAGGAATGGAATGGAATGGAGAGGAATGGAAAGGAAAAGAATGGAATGGATTGGAATGGAGTGTAGTGGAATGGAATGGAATCGAGTGCAATGGAATGGTGAGAAATGCAAAGGAATGGAATGATGAGGAATGGAATGGAACGGATTGGAATAAAGAGGAATGGAATAGAATCTACTTGGAATGGAGTTGTATGGAATGGTGAAGAATGGAATGCAAAGGAGAAGAACAGAATGGAATGGAATGGGATGGAGAGGAATGGATTGGAGTGGAATGGGATAGAATGGAATGTATCAAAATGGAATGGAGAGGAATGGAAAGGAATAGAGAGGAATAGAATGGAATGGAAGGCAAAGGAGAGGAATGTAATGTAATGTAATGTAATGGAATTGGAATGGAGTTGTATAGAATGGTGAGGGATGGAATACAGTGGAGAAGAATGGAGTGGAATGGAATGGTTTGGAATGGAGAGGAATAAAATGGCATGGAATAGAATAAAATGTAATGGAACAAAATGGAATGGAGAGGAATGTAATGGAATGGAGAGGAATGGAATGGAATGGAACGGAACAGTGAAGAATGGAATGGAAAGAATGGAATCGAAGTAAATGGAGAGTAATGGAATGGAGTGGAATGGAATGGAGAGGAATGGAATGAAAAGGAATGCAATGGATTGGAATGGAATGGAATGCAAAGGAAAAGAATGGAATGGAAAGCAGAGAAATGGAATGGAATGGAATGGAATGAAGAGAAACGGAATGGAGTGGAATGGAGAGGAATGGAGTGGCATGAAAAGGAATGGAATGGTATATAATGGAGAGGAATGAAATATAATGGAATGGAGAGAAATAGAAGGGAATGAAATGAAATGGAAAGGAATGGAATGGATTGAAATGGAATGCAGAGGAATGGAATTCAATGGAATGGTGAAGAATGGAATGGAATGAAATGGAGAGGAATTCAATGCAGAGGAATGGAATGGAGAGTAATTGGTAGGAATGGAGAGTTATGTAATGGAAAGGAGTGGAATGGAATGGAATGTAGAGGAATGAATTGGAAAGGATTGAAATTGAATGGATTGGAATGGAATAGTATGGAGTGGAATGGAAAGGTTAGTAATTAAATGCAATGGAATGGAGAAAAATGAATTGCTATGGAATGGAAAAGAATGGAATGGAATGAAATGGAATTGAGAGCAATGGAATTAAATGGAATGGAAAGAAGCGAAATGGAATGGAGAGGAATAGAATGGAATGGAAAGGAGAGGAATGGAATGAACTGGAATGGAATGGAATAGAATGGAATGGAATGCAATGGAGAGGAATGCAATGGAGAGGAATGGAATGGAAAGGAATGGATAGGAATGGAGGGGAATGGAATGGAATAGAGATGAATGGAATGGAAAGGAAAGGAATGTATTTGTATGGAACGGAATTGAATGAATTGTAGAAGAAAGGAATGGAATGCAATGGAGAGGAATGGAATGGCGTGGAGTGGAATGGAATGGAATGGATGGGATTGGAATGGACAGGAATGCAATTTAATGGAATACAATGGAGTAGGATGGAAAAGAATGGAATGGCATGGAATAGAAAGGAATAGAAGCTGGGCTCGATGGCTCAGCCTCTCATCCCATGCCTTTGGGAGCCTGAGGAGAGTGGATTGCCTGAGCTCGGGGGTTTGAGAATGGCCTGGGCAGTGAGACCTCATCTCGACAATAGATCAAAAAGTCAGCTGTGCGTGGTATCGCATGCCTGTAATTCCAGCTACTTGGAAGGCTGAGGTAGAAGGATCTCCAGAGGCCAGCAGGTCGAGATTGCAGTTGCTGGGAGAGGCCACTGCCCTCCAGTAGGGGCGACAGAGTGAGACTCCAACACAAAAAGAAAAAAGAATGGAAAGAAAGGCATGGAATGGAATCGAAGGTAACGGATAGGAATGGAATGGAATGGGAAGAAATGGAGAGCAACGGAAAGGAAAGGAATGGAATGGAATGGAATGGAATAGGAATGGAGTTGTATGGAATGGTGAGGAATGGAATGCAATGGAGAAGAATGGAATGGAATGGATTGGAATGGAATGGAATCGAGTGGAATGAAATGGAATCGAGTAGAATGAAATGGTGATTAATGCAATGGAATGGATTGGGGAGTAATGGAATGGAATGGAATAGAGAGAAATGGAATGGAATGGAAAGGAATGGAATGTAGAGTAATGGAATGGAATGGAATTCAATGGAATGGTACGAAATGGAATTGGAGAGGAATAGAATGCAATGGAATGGGAAGGAGAGGAATGGAATGGAGGGGAAAGGAATAAGATGGAATGGAATGGAATTGAATGGAATGGAAAGGAATAGAGAAGAATGGAATAGAGAGGAATGGAATGGAATTGAATGTAACAGAATTCAATGGAGAGAAATGGAATGGATGGAAAGGAAAGGAGATCAGTGAAAAGTAATGTATGGTAATAGAGAGGAATGGAATGGAATGGAATTGGAATGAAGTGGTATAGAATGGTGAAGAATGGACTGTGATGGGGAAGAATGGCATGGAAAGGAATTTTAGAGCAAAGGAAAGGAATGGTGAGGAATGGAATGGAATTGAGAGGAAAGGAAAGGAATGGAATTGAATGGAATGGAGAGGAATGGAAAGGAATGGAAAGGAACAGAATGGAGTGGAATGGATTGGTGAGGAATGGAGTGGAATGGAATGGAGTGGAATGGCATGGAATGAAGAGGAATGGAGTGGAATGGAATGGAGTGAAATGGCATGGAATGAAGAGGAATTGAATGGAGTGGAATGGAAAGGATAGGAAGGGAATGGAAAGGAATGGAATGAAGAGGAATGGAAAGGAGTGGAATGGAGAGGAATTGAGTGGATGAATTTGAATGGATTGTAGAGGAATGGAAATGAATGTAAAGGGAGGAATGGAGTGGTATGGAAAGAATAGAAATGTAGTGGAATGGAATGAAATGGAATTGAGAGGCATGGATTTTAGTGGAATGGAATGGAGAGAATTGGAATGGGGTGAACGGAATGGAATGGAATGAAGTGGAATGGAGAGTAATGGAATGGAGAGTAATAGAATGGAATGCAGTGCAATGGAGAGGAATGCAATAAAGAGGAAAGGAATGGAGAGGACAGGATAGGAATGGAGAGCAATTAAATGGAATGGAATAGAAAGGAATGTAATGGAATAGAATGAAATGGAATTGAAGGATTGGAGAAGAATGGAATGGGATGCAATGGAGAGGAATTGAATGGAGAGGAATGCAATGCAATGGAACAAAGTGGAATAAAATGTAATGGATGAGAATGGAATGGAATGGAATAGAATGGAATGAAAAGGATTGGAATGGAATAGAAAGGAGATCGATGAAATAGTATGTAAAGGCATGGAATGGAATGGAGTGGAGAGGAAAGGTATTGAATGGTATGGAGAAGAATGGAATGGAACGGAATGGCATGAAATGGAGAGGAATGGAATCGGGAATAATGGAATGGAATGGAATGGCATGGAATGGAATCCAAAGGAATGGAGAGGATCGGAAGAGGATGGAATGGAATGGAATAGAATGGAGAGGAATGGAATGGAGTGGAATGGAATGGAATGGAGCTGAACGAAATCTAATGGAATTGTTATGGGAATGGAGATGTATGGAATGGTGATAAATAGAATGTATAGAGAAGAATAAAACGGAATGGAATGGAGAGGAACAATATTGAGTGGAATGAAAAGTATAGAATGGGATCAAATGGAATGGAGAGGAATGGAATGGAATGGAATAGAATGAAGAGGAATGAAATGGGGTGGAATGGAGTGGCTTGAAATGGAATGGGATGGTATAGAATGGATAGGAATGGAATTGAATGGAAGGGAGAGGAATAGAATGGAATGCAATGGAATGGAATGGATAAACATGGAATGCAGAGAAATGGAATATAATGGATATAAACGGAAAGCAGAGGAATGGAATCGAACAGAATGGAGAAGAATGAAATGAAATGGAGAGCAATGGAATGGATTGGCATGGATAGGAAAGGAATGGAATGGAGAGGAATAGAATGGAAAGAAATTTAATGTAATTGAATGGAATGGAATTGAATGGACTGGAGAAGAATGGAATGGAATGCAATGGAGAGGTTTAGAATTCAGTAGAATGAAATGGAATGGAATGGAGAGGAATGGAATGTAATAGATATTAAAAAATGGAAAGGAATGGAATGGAATGGAATAGAATGAAGACGGATGGAATATAAAGGCTTGCCATGGAATGGATTCAATTGGAATGGAGAGGAATTGAAGGAATGGAATGGAATGGAGTGGAATGTAATGGAATGGAAAGAGGTGAAATGGTTTGGAATGGAGTGGAATGGAATGGAATGAAGAGCAATGGAATGGAGTGGAATGGAGAGGAATGGAGTGGCATGAAATGGAATGGAATGGATTAGAATGGAGCGCAATGGCATTGAATGGAATGGCGAGAATTAGAATTTAATGGAATGGATTGGAAAGGAATGGAATGGAATGGAATAGATGCAAATGGAATGCCAAGGAAAGGACTTGAATGGAATAGAATGGATAGTAATGGAATGGGGAGGATATGAATGGAATGGAATGGAGATGAAAGGAATGGAATGGAATGGAAAGAAATGAAATAGAATAGGAATGGAGTTGAATAGAATGGTGAGGAATGGAATGCAATGGAGAAGAATGGAATGGAATGGAATAGAATGGAATGGAATGAAATGGAGAGGAATGGAATGGATTAGAATGGGAAGGAAGTGCCGGGATCAGTTGTTCAGCATGTACTCCCACGCCTTTTGGAGGCTGAGGTGAGCGGATTGCCTGATCCCGTGGGTTCGAGACCCGCCTGGGCAGCGTGACCAGATTTCTACCATGAATCAAAAAAATCAGCCTGGCTTGGTAGTGCACGCCTGTAATTCTGGCTACTTGGAAGGCTGAGGAGGAATGATCGCCGGAGCCCAGCAGATCGAGGCTGCGTTGGCTGGGAGCGGCCACTGCACTCCAGTCTGGGCGACAGAGTGAGACTCCAACTCAAAAAAAAAAAAAAGAATGGAAAGCAAGGCATGGAATGGAATCGAATGGAATGGAGAGGAATTGAATGGAATGGAATGAAATGGAGAGCAATGGAAAGGAATGGAACGGAATGGAATGGAATGGAATAGGAATGTAGTTGTATAGAATGGTGAGGAATGGAATGAAATGGAGAAAAATGGGATGGAATGGAATGGAATCGGGTGGAATTGAATGGAATCCAGTCGAATGGAATGGTGAATAATTCAATGAAATGGAATGGGCAGGAATGGAATGGAATGGAATAGAGAGAAATGGAATGGAATGGAAAGGAATGGAATGTAGAGTAATGGAATGAAATGGAATGGAATTCAAAGGAATGGTATGAAATGGAATGGAATGCAAAAGAGAGAAATGAAATGGAATTGAAAGGAATGTAATTAATTGGAGAGGAATAGAATGCAATGGAATGGGAAGGAGAGGAATGGAATGGAGGGGAAAGGAATAAGATGGAATGGAATGGAATTGAATGGAATGGAAAGGAATAGAGAAGAACGGAATGGAGAGGAATGGAATGGAACTGAATGTAACAGAATGGAATGGAGAGAAATGGAATGAATGGAAAGGAAAGGAGATCAGTGAAAAGGAATGTATGGGAATAGAGAGGAGTGGAATGGAATGGAATTGGAAAGGAGTGGTATAGAATGGTGAGGAGTGGACTGCGATGGAGAAGAATGGCATGGAAAGGAATGGAGAGGAATGGAAAGGAACGGTGAGGAATGGAATGGAATGGAGAGGAAAGGAATGGAATGCAGAGGAATGGAAAGGAATGGAAAATAAAAGAATGGAGTGGAATGGAATGGTGAGGAATGGAGTGGAATGGAATCGAGTGGAAAGGAATGGAATGTAGAGGAAATGAATGGAGTGGAATGGAAAGGATAAGAATGGAATGGAATGGAATGGTATGACGAGGAATGGAAAGGAGTGGAATGGAGAGGAATTGAGTGGATGAAATTGAATGGATTGGAGAGGAATGGAATTGAATGTAAGGGGAGGAATGGAGTGGTATGGAAAGAATAGAAATGGAGAGGAACGGAATGAAATGGAATAGAGAGGCATGGATTTGAGTGGAATGGAATGGAGAAAATTGGAATGGAGAGGAAGGGAATGGAATGGAATGAAGTGGAATAGAGAGTAATGGAATGGAATGGAATGGAGAGTAATAGAATGGAATGCAATGCAATGGAGAGGAATGCAATAAAGAGGAAAGAAATGGAAAGGACAGGATAGGAATGGAGAGCAATTAAATGGAATGGTGAGGAATGGAATGAAAAGGAATGTAATGGAATAGAATGAAATGGAATTGATGAATTGGAGAAGAATGGAATGGAATGCAATGGAGAGAAATTGAGTGAAGGGGAATGGAATGCAATGGAATAAAGTGGAATAAAATGTAATGGATGAGAATGGAATGAAATGGAATAGAATGGAATGCAAAGGAATGAAATGAAATAAAAAGGAGATCGATATAATAGTATGTAATGGCATGGAATGGAATTGAATGGAACGGAGTGGAGAGGAAAGGTATCGAATGGAATGGAGAAGAATGGCATGGAATGTGGAGGAATGGAATAGAATGGAATGGAGAAGATTGGAATGAAACGGAATGGCATGGAATGGAATCCAAAGGAATGGAGAGGAATGGAATAGAATGGAATGGAATGGAATAGAATCGAGAGGAATGAAATAGAGTGGAATGGAATGAAGAGGAATGAAATGGAATGGAATTGGAATGGGAATGGATTTGTATGGAATGGTGATGAATGGAATGTATAGAGAAGAATAAAATGGAATGGAATGGAGAGGAACGATATTGAGTGGAATGGAAAAGTATAGAATGGAATCAAATGGAATGGAGAGGAATGGAATGGAATGGGAACGAGGGAAATGGAATGGAATGGAATAGAATGAAGAGGAATGAAATGGGGTGGAATGGAGTGGCTTGAAACGGAATGGAATGATACGGAATGGATAGTAATGGAATCAAAGGAATGGAGAGGAATAGAATGGAATGGAATAGATTAACATGGAATGCTGAGGAATGGAATATATTGGATATAAATGGAATGGAGAGGAATGTAATCGAACGGAATGGAGAAGAATGGAATGAGATGAAATGGAAAGCAAGGGAATGGATTGGCATGGATAGGAAAGTAACGGAATGGAGAGTAATGGAATGGAGAGAAATTTAATGTAATTGAATGGAATGGAATTGAATGGATTGGAGAAGCATGGTATGGAATGCAATGGAGAGAAATGGAATGTAGTAGAATGAAATGGAATGGAACGGAGAGGAATGGAATGTAACAGATGGGAATGGAATGGAAAGGAATGGAATGGAATGGAATGGAGATGGATGGAATATAAAGGCATACCATGGAATGGAATCGATTGGAATGGAGAGGAATGGAATGAATGGATTGGAATAGAGTGGAATGGAATGGAATGGAATGAGGTAAATGGTTTGGAATGGAGAGGAATGCAATAGAATGAAGAGGAATGGAATGGAGTGGAATGGAGAGGAATGAGTGGCATGAAATAGAATGGAATGAAATAGAATGGAGTGCAATGGAATTGAATGGAATGGTGAGTATTAGAATTTAATGGAATGGATAGGAAAGAAATGGAATGGAAAGGAATCGATGCAAATTGAATGCTAAAGAATGGAATTGAATGGAAAAGAATGGATAGAAATGGAATGGGGAGGATAAAAATGGAATGGAATAGAGAAGAAAGGAATGGAATGGAATGGAGAGGAATGGAAGTGAATGAAATTGAATGGAATGGAAAGGAATGAAATGGAATGGAATGGAGAGGAATGGAATGCAAGTAATGGAATGGAATCCAGAGGAATAGAAAGTAATGGAATGGAATCGATTGGAGAGAAATGGAATGGAATGCATTGGAGAGGAATGCAATTGAGAAATGGAACTGAAAGGAATGGGTAGAAATAGAGAGGACTCTAATGGAAGGAGAGGAATGGAATGGAATGGAGAGGAATGGAAAGGAAAGGAATGGAATGGATTGGAATGGAGTGTATTGGAATGGAATGGAATCGAGTGGAATGGAATGGTGAGAAATGCAATGGAATGGAATGATGAGGAATGGAATTGAACGGATTAGAATAAAGAGGAATGGAATAGAATTGAATTGGAATGGAGTTGTATGGAATGGTGAAGCATGGAATGCAAAGGAGAAGAACAGAATGGAATGGAATGGGATAAAGAGGAATGGAATGGAGTGAAATGGAATAGAATGGAATGGATCAAAATGGAATAGAGAGGAATAGAATGGAATGGAATGTAAAGGAGAGGAATGCAATGAAGTGGAATTCAATAAAGAGCAATGGAAAGGAATGAGAGGAATAGAATGGAATGGAAAGGAATTGAATGGAAAATAATGGAATGGAATGAAATTGAATGGTTTGCAGAAGAATGGAATGGAATGCAATGGAGAGGAATTTAATGAATTGGAATGGAATGCAATGAAATGGAGAGGAATGGAATGGAATGGATGGGAATGGAATGGAAATGAATGGAGAGGAATGGAATGGAATGGAATAGAACAGAGATTGATGGAATATAATGAAATGAAATGGAATGGAATGGAACCTAAATGGAGAGGAGTGGTATCAAAAGGAATGGAGAAGAGTGGAATAGAAAGGAATGGCATGGAATAGAATGGAAAGGAATGGAGAGGAATGGAATGGAATAGAATGGAATGGAATGAAATGGAGAGGAATGTAATGGAATGGAATAGAATGGAATGGAATTGGAATGGGGTTGTATGGAATGGTGAGGGATGGGATACAGTGTAGAAGAATGGAGTGGAATGGAATGGTTTGGAATGGAGAGGAATGAAATGGCATTGAAGAGAACAAAATGGAATGCAATAAAATGAAATGGAGAGGAATGGAATGGAATGGAATGGAACAGTGAAGAATGGAATGGAAAGAGTGGAATCGAAATGAATGGAGAGTAATGGAATGGAGTGGATTGGAATGGAATGAAATGGAATGCAATGGATTGGAATGGATTGGAATGCAAAGAAGAAGAATGGAATGGAAAGGAGAGAAATGGAATGGAATGGAATGTAGGGAAACGGAATGGAGTGGAATGGAGAGGAATGGAGTGGCATGAAAAGGAAGGGAGTGACATAGAATGGAGAGGAATGAAATATAATGGAATGGGGAGAAATAGAATGGAATGAAATGAAATGGAAAGGAATGGAATGGATTGAAAAGGAATGCAGAGGAATGGAATTCAATGGAATGGAGAAGAATGGAATGAAATGAAATGGAGAGGAATTCAATGTAGTGGAATGGAATGGAAAGGAGTTGGTAGGAATTGAGAGGAATGTATTGGAAGGGAGTGGAATGGAATGGAATGTAGAGGAATGGAATGGAAAGGATTGAAATAGAATGGATTGGAATGGAATTGTATCGAGTGGAATTTGAATGGTTCGTAATTAAATGCAATGGAATGGAGAAATATGGATTGCTATCGAATGGAAAAGAAGGGAGTGGAATGAAATGGAATGGAGAGCAATGGAATTAAATGGAATGGAAAGAAGCGAAATGGAATGGAGAGGAATGGAATGCAGAAAAATAGAATGAACTGGAATACAAGGAATTGAATGGAATGGAATGCAATGGAGAGGAATGCAATGGAGAGGAATGGAATGGAAAGGAATGGATAGGAATTGAGAGGAATGGAATGGAATGGAGAGGAATGGAATGGAAAGGAAAGGAATGTATTTGAATGGAATGGAATTCAATGGATTGGAGAAGAAAGGAATGGAATGCAATGGAGAGGAATGGAATGGATTGGAGTGTTATGGAATGGAATGGAGAGTAATGGCATGGAATGGATGGGATTCGAATGGAAAGGAATGAAATTTCATGGAATACAATGGAGTTGGATGGAAAGGAATGGAATGGCATGGAATAGAAAGGAATGGAAGCCAGGCTCGATGGTTCAGCCTCTAATCCCGCGCCTTTGGGAGCCTGATGAGAGTTAATTGCCTGAGCCGGTGGGTTCGAGAATGGCCTGGGCAATGAGACCTCATCTCGACAATAAATCAAAAAGTCAGATGGGCGTAGTAGCACATGCCAGTAATTCAAACTACTTGGAAGGCTGAGGCGGAAAAATCTCCAGCACCCAGCAGGTCGAGACTGCAGTTGCTGGGATAGGCCACTGCACTCCAGTCTGGGCGACAGAGTGAGACTCCAACTCAAAAAAAAAAATAGAATGGAAAAGAAGGCATGTAATGGAATCGAAAGTAATGGAGAGGAATGGAATGGAATGGAATGAAATGGAGAGCAATGGAAAGGAGTGGATCGGATTGGAATGGAATGGAATAGGAATGGAGTTGTATGGAATGGTGAGGAATGGAATGCAATGGAGAAGAATGGAATAGAATGGAATCGAGTGGAATGGAATGGTGATTAAAGCAATGGAATGGAAAGGGGAGGAATGGAATGGAATGGAATAGAGAGAAATGGAATGGAATGGAAAGGTATGGGATGTAGAGTAATGTAATGTAATGGAATGGAATTCAATGGAATGGTATGAAATGGAATTGTATGCAAAAGAGAGAAATGGAATGGAATTGAAAGGAATGGATTAATTGGAGAGGAATAGAATGCAAATGAATGGGAAGGAGAGGAATGGAATGGAGAGGAAAGGAATAAGATGGAATGGAATGGAATTGAGTGGAATGGAAAGGAATAGAGAAGAATGGAATGGAGAGGAATGGAATGGAATTGAATGTAACAGAATGGAATGGAGAGAAAAGGAATGGATGGAAAGGAAAGGAGATCAGTGAAAAGGAATGTGTGGGAATAGAGAGGAATGGAATGGAATGCAATTGGAAAGGAGTGGTATAGAATGGTGAGGAATGGACTGCGATGGAGAAGAATGGCACGGAAAGGAATGGAGAGGAAAGGAAAGGAATGGTGAGGAATGGAATGCAACGGAGAGGAAAGGAATGGAATGGAATGGAGAGCAATGGAATGGAATGGAAAGGAACAGAATGGAGTGGAATGGATTGATGAAGAATGGAGTGGAATGGAATCGAGTGGAATGGAATGGAATGTAGAGGAATTTAATGGAGTGGGATGGAAAGAGTAGGAATGGAATGGAATGAAATGAAGAGGAAAGGAAAGGAGTGGAATGGAGAGGAATTGAGTGGATGAAATTGAATGGATTGGAGAAGAATGGAATTGAATGTAAGGGGAGGAATGGAGTGGTATGGAAAGAATAGAAATGGAGTGGAATGGAATGAAATGGAATGGAGAGGCTTGGGTTTGAGTGGAATGGAATGTAGAGAAATTGGAATGGAGAGGAATGGAATGGAATGGAATAAAGTGTAATGGAGAGTAATGGAATGAATGGAGAGTAATAGAATGGAATGCAATGCAATGGAGTGGAATGCAATAAAGAGGAAAGGAATGGAGAGGACAGGATAGGAATGGAGAGCAATTAAATGGAATTGGGAGTAATGGAATGGAAAGGAATGTAATGGAATAGAATGAAATGGAAGTGCTGGATTGGAGAAGATTTGAATGGAAAGCAATGGAGAGGAATTGAATGGAGGGGAATGGAAGCAATGGAATAAAGTGGAATAAAATGTTGTGGATGAGAATGGAATGGAATGGAAAGGAATGGAATGGAATAAAAAGGAGATCGATGAAATAGTATGTGAAGGAATGGAATGGAATGGAAGGGAGTGGAGAGGAAAGGTATCGAATGCAATGGAGAAGAATGGGATGGAGCGGAATGGCATGGAATGGAGAGGAATGGAATAGAATGGAATGGAACAGAATGGAATGGAACAGAATGGCATGGAATGGAATCCAAAGGAATGGAGAGGAATGAAATAGAATGGAATGGAATGGAATAGAATGGAGTGGAATGGAATGGAGTGGGATGGAATGGAATGGAGCAGAATGAAATGGAATGGAATTGGAATCGAATTGAGTTGAATGGAATGGTGATCAATGGAATGTATAGAGAAGAATAAAGTGGAATGGAATGGAGAGGAAAGATATTGAGTGGAATGGAAAAGTATAGAATGGAATCAAATAGAATGGAGAGGAATGGAATGGAATGGGAAAGAGAGAAATGGAATAGAATGAAGAGGAATGAAATGGGGTGGAATGGAGTGGCTTGAAATGGAATGGAATGGTATAGAATGGATAGGAAAGGAATTGAATGGAATGGAGAGGAATAGAATGGAATGGAATGGATTAACATGGAATGCAGAGGAATGGAATAAAATGAATATAAATGGAATGGAGAGGAATGGAATCAAACGGAATGGAGAAGAATGGAATGGAATGAAATGGAGAGCAATGGAATGGTTGGCATCAATAGGAAAGGAATGGAATGGAGAGGAATGGAATGGAAAGAAATTGAATGTAATTGAACGGAATGAATTGAATGGATTGGAGAAGAATGGAATGGAATACAATGGAGAGGAATGGAATTAAGTAGAATGAAACGGAATGGAATGGAATGTAATAGATGGGAATGGAATGGAAAGGAAAGGAATGGAATGGAATAGAATGGAGATGGATGGAATATACAGGCTTGCCATGGAATGGAATCGATTTGAATGGAGATGAATGAATGAATGGAATGGAATGGAAAGAGGTGAAATGGTTTGGAATGGAGATGAATGGAATGGAATGAAGAGGAATGGAATGGAGTGGAATGGAGAGGAATGGAGTGTCATGAAATGGAATTGAATGGAATAGAATGGAGCGCAATGGAATTGAATGGAATGGCGAGTATTAGAATGTAATGGGATGGATTTTAAAGGAATGGAATGGAATGGAACAGATGCAAACGGAATGCCAAGGAATGGAATTGAATGCAATAGAATGGATAAAAATGGAATGGGTAGTATAAGAATGGAATGGAATGGAGAAGCAAGGAATGGAATGGAATGGAGAGGAGTGGAAGTGAATGAAATGGATTGGAATGGAAAGGAATGAAATGGAATGGAATGGAGAGGAATGGAATGGAAGTAATGGAATGGAATGCAGAGGAATGGAAAGGAATGGAATGGAATCTATTGGAGAGAAATGGAATGGAATGCATTAGAGAGGAATGCAATTGAGAAATGAAATGGAAATGAATGGGCAGGAATAGAGAGGACTCTATTGGAAGGAGAGGAATGGAATGGAATGGAGACAAAAGGAAAGGAAGGAATGAAATGGATTGAAATGGAGTGTAGTGGAATGGAATGGAATTGAGTGGAATGGAATGGTGAGAAATGCAATGGAATGGAATGATGAGGAATGGAATGGAACGGTTTGGAATAAAGGAATGGAATAGAATGGAATTGGAATGGAGTTGTATGGAATGGTGAAGAATGGAATGCAAAGAAGAAGATCAGAATGGAATGGAATGGGATGGAGAGGAATGGAATGGAGAGGAATGGAATGGAGTGGAATGGAATAGAATGGAAAGGATCAAAATGGAATGGAGAGGAATGGAAAGGAATAGAATGGAATGGAATGCAAAGGAGAGGAATGAAATGGAATAGAATGGTTTGGAATGGAATTGGAATGGAGTTGTATGGAATGGTGAGGGATGGAATATAGTGTAGAAGAATGGAGTGGAATGGAATTTTTTGGAATGGAGAGGAATGAAATGGCATGGAATAGAACAAAATGGAATGGAACAAAATTGAATGGAGAGGAATGGAATGGAATGGAGAGGAATGGAATGGAATGGAGAGGAATGGAATGGAACAGTGAAGAATGGAATGGAAAGAATGGAATCAAATTGAATGGAGAGTAATGGAATGGAGTGGAATGGAATGGAGAGAAATGGAATGAAATGGAATGCAATGAATTGGAATGGAATGGAATGCAAAGGAGAAGAATGGAATGGAAAGGAAAGAAATGGTATGTAATGGAATGGAATGAAGAGAAACGGAATGGAGTGGAATGGAGAGGACTGGAGTGGCATGAAAATGAGTGGAATGGTATAGAATGGAAAGGAATGAAATGTAATGGAATGGTGAGAAATAGAATGGAATGAAATTAAATGGAAAGGAATGGAATGTATTGAAATGAAATGCAGAGCAATGGAATACAATGGAATGGTGAAGAATGGAATGGAATGAAATGGAGAGGAATTCAATGCAGAGGAAAGGAATGGAGAGGAATTGGTAGGAATGGTGAGGAATGTAATGGAAAGGAGTGGAATGGAAAGGAATGTAGAGGAATGGAATGGAAAGGATTGAAATTGAATGGATTGGAAAGGAATGGTATCGAGTGGAATGGAATGGTTAATAATTAAATGCAATGTAATGGAGAAAAAAGGATTGCTATGGAATGGAAAAGAATGGAATGGAAAGGAATGGATTGGAGAGCAATGAAATTAAATGGAATGGAAAGAAGCAAAATGGAATGGAGAGGAATGGAATGGAATGGAATGGAGAGGAATGGAATGAATTGGAATGGAGAGGAATAGAATGGAATGGAATGCAATGGAGAGGAATGCAATCGAGAGAAATGGAATGGAAAGGAATGGAGAGGAATGGAATGGAATGGAGACGAAAGGAATGGAAAGAAATGTATTTGAATGGAATGGAATTGAATGGATTGCAGAAGAAAGGAATGGAATGCAATGGAGAGGAATGGAATGCATTGGAGTGGTATGGAATGGAATGGAGAAAATGGAATGGATGGGATTGGAATGGAAAGGAATACGATTTAATGGAATACAACGGTGTTGGATGGAAGAGAATGGAATGGCATGGAATTGAAAGGAATGGAACCAGGGCTAGGTGGCTCAGCCTCTAATCCTGTGCCTTTGGGAGCCTGAGGTGAGTGGATTGCCTGATCCCGCGGGTTCGAGAATGACCTGGGCAGTGAGACCTCATCTCGATAATAAATCAAAAAGTCAGCTGGGCATGGTAGTGCATGCCTGTAATTCCAGCTACTTGGAAAGCAAAGGCGGAAGGATCTCTGGAGCCAAGCAGGTCGAAACTGCAGTTGCTGGGATAGACCACTGCACTCCAGTCTGGGCGACAGAGTGAGACTCCAACTCAAAAAAAAAAAAAAAAGAATGGAAAGGAAGGCATTGAATGGAATCGCGTGTAATGGAGAGGAATGGAATGGAATGGAATGAAATGGAGAACAATGGAAAGGAATGGAACGGAATGGAATGGAATGGAATAGGTATGGAGTTGTATGGAATGGTGAGGAATGGAATGCAATGGAGAAGAAAGGAATGAAAGAGAATTGAATGGAATTGAGTGGAATGGAATGGTGATTAATGCAATGGAATGGAATGGGGAGGAATGGAATGGAACGGAATAGAGAGAAATGGAATGGAGTGTAAAGGAAAGGAATGTAGAGTAATGTAATGGAATGAAATGGAATTCAATGGAATGGTATGAATAGGAATGGAAGGCAAATGAGTGAAATGGAATGGAATTGAAAGGAATGGAATTAATTGGAGATGAATGGGATGCAATGGAAAGGGAAGGAGAGGAATGGAATGGAGGGGAAAGGAATAAGATGGAATGGAATGGAATTGAACGGAATGGAAAGGAATAGAGAAGAATGGAATGGAGAGGAATGGAATGGAACTGAATGTAACAGAATGGAATGGAGAGAAATGGAATGGATGGAAAGGAAAGGATATCAGTGAAAAGTAATGTATGGGAATAGAGAGGAATGGAATTGGAAAGGAGTGGTATAGAATGGTGAGGAATGGACTGCAATGGAGAAGAACGGCATGGAAAGGAATGGAGAGGAAAGGAAAGGAATGGTGAGGAATGGAATGGAGAGGAAAGGTATGGAATGGAATGGAGAAGAATGGAAAGGAATGGAAAAGAACAGAATGGAGTGGAATGGATTCGTGAGGAATGGAGTGGAATGGAATTGAGTGGAATGGAATGGAATGGAGAGGAATTGAATGGAGTGGAAGGGAAAGGATAGGAATGAAATGGAATGGAATGGAATGTAGAGGAATGGAAAGGAGTGGAATGGAGAGGAATTGAGTGGATGAAATTGAATGGATTGGAGAGGAATGGAATTGAATGTAAGGGGAGGAATGGAGTGGTATGGAAAGAATAGAAATGGAGTGGAATGGAATGAAATGGAATGGAGAGGCATGGATTTTAGTGGAATGGAATGGAGAGAATTGGAATGGAGAGGAATGGAATGGAAGGGAATGAAGTGGAATGGAGAGTAATGGAATCGAATGGAATGGAGAGTAATAGAATGGAATGCAATAAAGTGGAAAGGAATCGAAAGGAAAGGATAGGAATGGAGAGCAATTAAATGGAATGGTGAGGAATGGAATGGAAAGGAATGTAATGGAATAGAATGAAATGGATTTGATGGATTGGAGAAGAATGGAATGGAATGCAATGGAAAGGAATTGAATGGAGGGGAATGGAATGCAATGGAATAAAGTGAAATAAAATGTAATGGATGAGAATGGAATGGAATGGAATAGAATGGAGTGGAAAGGAATGGAATTGAAGAGAAAGGAGATCGATGAAATAGTATGTAAAGGCATGGAATGGAATGGAATGGAACGGAGTGGAGTGGAAAGGTATCCAATGGAATGACGAAGAATGGAATGGAACTGAATGGCATGGAATGGAGAGGAATGGAATAGAATGAAATGGAGAAGAAAGGAATTTAACGGAATGGCATGGAATGGAATCCAAAGGAATGGATAGGAATGGAATAAAATGGAATGGAATGGAACGGAATGAAATGGAATGGAATTGGAATGGGAATGGAGTTGTATGGAATGGTGATGAATGGAATGTATAGAGAAGAATAAAATAGAGTTGAATGGAGAGGTACGTTATTGAGTGGAATGGAAAAGTATAGAATGGAATCAAATGGAAAGGAGAGGAATGGAATGGAACGGAATAGGAATGAGAGAAATGGAATGGAATGGAATAGCATGAAGAGGAATGAAATGGGGTGGAATGGAGTGGCTTGAAATGGAATGGAATGATATAGAATGAATAGGAATGGAATAGAACGGAATGGAGAGGAATAGAATGGAATGGGAAGGATTAACATAGACTGCAAAGGAATGGAAAAAAATGGGTATAAATGGAATAGAGAGGAATGGAATCGAACGGAATGGAATAGAATGGAATGCAATGAAATGGAGAGCAATGGAATGGATTGGCATAGATAGGAAAGGAATGGAATGGAGAGGAATTGAAAGGAAAGAAATTGAATGTAATTGAATGGAATGGAATTCAATGGATTGGAGAAGAGTGGAATGGAATGCAATGGAGAGGAATGGAATTCGGTAGAATGAGAAGGAATGGAATGGAGAGGAATGGAATGGAAGTAAGGAATGGAATACAGAGGAATGGAAAGGAATGGAATGGAATCAATTGGAGAGAAATGGAATGGAATGCATTGGAGAGGAATGCAATTGAGAAATGGAATGGAAAGGAATGGGTAGGAATAGAGAAGACTTTAATGGAATGAGAGGAATGGAATGGAATGGAGAGGAATGGAAAGGAAAGGAATGGAATGGATTGGAGTGGAGTGTAGTGGAATGGAATGGAATCGAGTGGAATGAAATGGTGAAAAATGCAATGGAATGAATGATGAGGAATGGAATGGTACGGATAGGAATAAAGAGGAATGGAATAAAATGGAATTGGAATCGAGTTGTATGGAATGGTGAAGAATGGAATGCAAAGGAGAACAGAATGGAATGGAATGGGATGTAGAGGAATGGTATGGAGTGGAATGGAATAGAATGGAATGGAACAAAATTGAATGGAGAGGAATGGAAAGGAATAGAGAAGAATAGAATGGAATGGAATGCAAATGAGAGGAATGCAATGGAGTGGAATGGAATGAAGAGCAATGGAAAGGAATGAGAGGAAGAGAATGGAATGGAAAGGAATGGAATGGAATGAAATTGAATGGGTTGCAGATGAATGGAATGGAATGCAATGGAGAGAAATTTAATGAATGGGAATGGACTGCAATGAAATGGAGAGGAATGAAATGGAATGGATGGGAAAGGAATGGAAATGAATGGAGTGCAGTGGAATGGAATGGAATAGAACGGAGATGGATGGCATATAATGGAATGAAATGGAACCAAATGGAGAGGAATGGTATCGAATGGAATGGAGAAGAATGGAATGGCCTGGAATAGAATGGAAATTAATGGAGACGAATGGAATGGAATAGAACGGAATGGAATGAAATGGAGAGGAATGTAATGGAATGGAATAGAATGGAATAGAATTGGAATGGAGTTGTATGGAATGTTGAGGGATGGAATACAGTGGAGAAGAATGGAGTGGAATGGAATGGTTTGGAATGAAGCAGAATGAAATGGCATGGAATACAATAAAAGGGAATGGAACAAAATGGAATGGAGAGGAATGGAATGGAATGGAGAGGAATGGAATGGAATGGAATGGAATGAAGAGAAACGGAATGGAGTGGAATGGAGAGGAATGTAGTGGCATGAAAAGGAATGGAATGGTATAGAATGGAGAGGAATGAAATATAATGGAATGGAGAGAAATAGAATGGAATGAAATGGAACAGAATGGAATGGATTGAAATGGAATATAGAGGAATGGAATTCAATGGAATGGAGAAGAATGGAATGGAATGAAATGGAGAGGAATTCAATGCAGAGGAATGAAATGGAGAGGAATAGGTAGGAATGGAGAGGAATGTAATGGAAAGGAGTGGAATGGAATGAAATGTAGAGGAATGGAATGGAAAGGATTGAAATTGAATGGATTGGAATGGAATGGAATGGAGTGGAATGGAATTGTTAGTAATTAAATGCAATGGAATGGAGAAAAATGGATTACTATGGAATGGAAAAGAATGGAATGGAATGAAATGGAATGGAGAGCAAGGAATTAAATGGAATGGAAAGAAGCGAAATGGAATGGAGAGGAATGGAATGGAATGGAATGGAGAGGAATAGAATGAACTGGAACAAAGAGGAATAGAATGGAATGGAATGCAGTGGAGAGGAATGCAATGGAGAGGAATGGATTGGAAAGCTATGGATAGGAATCGAGAGGAATGGAATGGAATGGAGACGAATGGAATGGAAAGGAAAAGAATGTATTTGAATGAAATGGAATTGAATGGATTGTAGAAGAAAGGAATGGAATGCAATGGAGAGGAATGGAATGAAGAGGAGTGGTATGGAAAGGAATGGAGAGGAATGGAATGGAATGGATGGGATTGGAATGGAAAAGAATGCAGTTTAATGGCATACAACGGAGTTGGATGAAAGAGAATGGAATGGCATGGAATAGAAAGGAATGGAAGCCGGGCTCAGTGGCTCAGCCTCTAATCCCATGCCTTTGGGAGCCTGAGGTGAGTGGATTGCCTGAGTCCGCGGGTTCGAGAATGGTCTGGGCTGTGAGACCTCATCTCTACAATAAATCAAAAAGTCTGCTGGGCGTGGTAGTGCATGCCTGTAATTCCAGCTACGTGGAAATCTGAGGTGGAAGGAACTCCGGATCGAAGCAGGTCGAGACTGCATTTGCTGGGATAGGCCACTGCACTCCAGTTTGGGCGACAGAGTGAGACTCTAACTCAAAAGAAAAAAAGAAATGAATGCAATGGAATGGAGTAGAGAGGAAAGGTATCGAATGGCATGGAGAGGAATGGAATGGAATGGAATAGAGTGGAATGGAGTGAAGAGGAATGGAAAGGATTAGAATGGAAAGGAAGGTAAGGAATGGAATCGAATAGGAATGCAGTTGAATGGAATGGTGAGGAATGGAATACAATGGAGAAGAATGTAATGTAATGGAATGGAATGAAATGAAAAGGAGAGGAATGGAATGGATTAGAATGGAAAGGAAGAGCCGGGCTCAGTTGCTCAGCTTGTAATCTTGTGCCTTTGGGAGGCTGAGGTGAGCGGTTTGCCCGAGGCCACGGGTTCGTGATCCGCCTGGGCAGTGAGACCTCATCTCTACAATGAATCAAAAAAACCAGCCGGGCGTGGTAGTGCACACCTTTAATTCCTGCTACTTGGAAGGCTGGGGCAGAAGGATCGCCGGATCCCTGTAGGTCGAGGCTGTGGTGGACAAGAGCGGCCACTGCACTCCAGTCTGGGCAACAGAGTGAGACTCCAACTAAAAAAAAAAGAATGGAATGGAATCGAATGCAATGGATAGGAATGGAATGGAATGGAATGAAAAGGAGAGCAATGGAAACGAATGGAACGGAATGGAATGGAAAGGAATAGGAATGGAGTTGTATGGAATGGCGAGGAATAGAATGCAATGGAGAAGAATGGAATGGAATGGAATCAAGTGGAATGGAATGGAATCAAGAGAATGGAATGGTGATTAATGCAATGGAATGGAATGGGGAGGAATGGAATGGAATGGAATAGAGAGAAATGGAATGGAATGGACAGGAATGGAATGTAGAGTAATGGAATGGAAAGGAATGGAATTCAATGGAATGGTATGAAAAGGAATGGAATGCAAAAGAGAGAAATGGAATGGAATTGAAAGGAATGGAATTAATTGGAGAGGAATAGAATGCAATGGAATGGGAGGAAAGGAATGGAATGGAGGAGAAAGGAATAAGATGGAATGGAATGGAATTGAATGGAATGGGAAGGAATAGAGAAGATTGGAATGGAGAGGAATGGAATGGAATTGAATGCAACAGAATGGAATGGAGAGAAATGGAATGGATGGAAAGGAAAGGAGATCAGTGAAAAGGAATGTATGGGAATAGAGAGGAATGGAATAGAATGGAATTGGAAAGGAGTGGTATAGAATGGTGAGGAATGGTCTGCAATGGAGAATAGTGGCATGGAAAGGAAAGGAGCGTAATGGAAAGGAATGGTAAGGAATGGTAAGGAATGGAATGGAATGGAGAGGAAAGGAATGAATTGGAATGGAATGAAATTAGAGGAATGGAAAGGAAAAGAATGGAGTGGAATGGATTCGTGAGGAATGGAGTGGAATGGAATTGAGTGGAATGGAATGGAATGTAGAGGAATTGAATGGAGTAGAATGGAAAGTATAGGAATGGAATGGAATAGAATGGAATAAAGACGAATGGAAAGGAGTGGAATGGAGAGGAAATGAGTGGATGTAATTGAATGGATTGGAGAGGAATGAAATTGAATGTAAGGGGAGGAATAGAGTGGTATGGAAAGAATAGAAATGGAGTGGAACGGAATGAAATGGAACGGAGAGGCATGGATTTGAGTGGAATGGTATGGAGAGAATTGGAATGGAGAGGAAGGGAATGGAATGAAGTGGAATTGGGAGTAATGGAATGGAATGGAATGGAGAGTAATAGAATGGAATGCAATGCAATGGAGAGGAATGCAATAAAGAGGAAAGGAATGGAGAGGACAGGATAGGAATGGAGAGCAATTAAATGGAATGGTGAGGAATGGAATGGAAAGGGATGTAAAGGAATAGAATGAAATGGAATTGATGGATTGGAGAAGAATGAAATGGAATGCCATTGAGAGGAATTGAATGGAGGGGAATGTAATGTAACGGAATAAGGTGCAATAAAATGTAACGGATGAGAATTGAATGGAACGGAATAGAACGGAAGGGAAAGGAATGGAATGGAATAGAAAGGAGATCGATGAAATAGTATGTAAAGGCATGGAATGGAATGGAACGGAGTGGCGAGAAAATATCGAATGGAATGGAGAAGAATGGAATGGAATGGAATGTCATAAAATGGAGAGGAATGGAATAGAATGGAATGGAAAAGAATGGAATGAAACGGAATGGCATGGAATGGAATCCAAAGGAATGGAGAGGAATGCAATAGAATGGAATGGAATGGAATAGAATGGAGAGGAATGGAATGGAGCAGAATTAAATGGAATGGAATTGGAATGGGAATGGAGTTGTGTGGAATGGTGATGAATGGAAAGTATAGAGAAGAATAAAACGGAAAGGAATGGTGAAGAACGATATTGAGTGGAATGGACAAGTACAGAATGGAATCAAATGAAATGGAGAGGAATGGAATGGAATGGGAACGAGAGAAATGCAATGGAATGGAATAGAATAAAGAGGAATGAAATGGGGTGGAATGGAGTGGCTTGAAATGGAATGGAATGGTATAGAATGGATAGGAATGGAAATTAATGGAATGGAGAGAAATAGAATGGAGTGGAATGTAATGTAATGTAATGGATAAACATGGAATGCAGAGGAATGGAATAAAATGAATATAGATGGAATGGAGAGGAATGGAATCGAACAGAATGGAGAAGAATGGAATAGAATGAAATGGAGAGCAATGGAATGGATTGGCATGAATAGGAAAGGAATGGAATGGAGAAGAATGGAATGGAAAGAAATTTAATGTAATTGAATGGAATGGAATTGAATGGATTGGAGAAGAATGGTATGGAATGCAATGGAGAGGAATGAAATTAAGTAGAATGAAACGGAATGGAATGGAGAGGAATGGAATGTAATAGATGGGAATGGAATGGAAAGGAAAGGAATGGAATGGAATAGAATGGAGATGGATAGAATATAAAGGCTTGCGATTGAATGGAATTGATTGGAATGAAGAGGAATGGAATGAATGGAATGGAATGGAGTGGAATACAATGGAATGGAAAGAGGTGGAATGGTTTGGAATGGAGGGGAATGGAATAGAATGAAGAGGAATGGAATGGAGTGGAATGGAGAGGAATGGAGTGGCATGAAATGGAATGGAATGGAATAGAATGGAGCGCAATGGTATTGAACAGAATGGCAAGTATTAGAATTTAATGGAACGGATTGGAAAGGAATGGAATAGATGCAAATGGAATGTCAAGGAATGGAAATGAATGGAATAGAATGGATAGAAATGGAATGGGGAGGATAAGAATGGAATGGAATGGAGAAGAAAGGAATGGAATGAAATGGAGAGGAATGGAATGGAAGTAATGGAATGGAATGCAGAGGAATGGAAAGGAATCGATTGGAGAGAAATGGAAAGGAAGGCGTTGGATACGAATGCAATTGAGAAATGGAATGGAAAGGAATGGGTAGGAATAAAGAGGACTCTAATAGAAGGAGAGGAATGGAAAGGAATGGAGAGGAATGGAAAGGAAAGGAATGGAATGGATTGGAAAGGAGTGTAGTGAAATGGGATGGAATCGAGTGGAATGGAATGGTGAGAAATGCAATGAAATGGAATGGAACAATTGGAATAAAGAGGAATGGAATAGAATGGAATTGGAACAGAGTTTTATGGAATGGTGAAGAAAGGAATGCAAAAGAGCAGAACAGAATGGAATGGAATGGATGGAGAGGAATGGAATGGAGTGGAATGGAATAGAATGGAATGGATCAAAATGGAATGGAGAGGAATGGAAAGGAATAGAGAGGAATAAAATGGAATGGAATGCAAAGAAAAGGAATGCAATGGAATGGAATGGAATGAAGAGCAATGGAAAGAAATGAGAGGAAGAGAATGGAATGGAGAGGAATGGAATGGAAAAGAATGAAATGGAATGAAATTGAATGGGTTGCAGAAGAATGGAATGCAATGAAATGGAGAGGAATGGAATGGAATGGATAGGAATGGAATGGAAATGAATGGAGTGGAGCGGAATGGAATGGAATAGAACGGAGATGGATGGAATATAATGGAATGGCATGGAATGGAATGGAATGGAAGGGAACCAAATGGAGAGGAATGGAATGGAGAAGAGTGGAATAGAATGGAATGACATGGAATAAAATGCAAAGGAAGGGAGAGGAATGGAATGGAATAGAATGGAATGGAATGAAATGGAGAGGAATGGAATGGAATGGAATAGAATGGAATGGAATGGAATTGGAATGGGAATGGAGTTGTATGGAATGGTGAGGAATGGAGTGTATAGAGAAGAATAAAACGGAATGGAATGGAGAGGAACAGAATTGAGTGGAATGGAAAAGTATAGAATGGAATCAAATGGAATGGAGAGGAATGGAATGGAATGGAATGGGAACGAGAGAAATGGAATGGACTGGAATAGAATGAAGAGGAATGATATTGGGTGGAATGGAGTGGCTTGAAATGGAATGGATTAACATGGAATGCAGAGGAATGAAATAAAATGGATATAAATGGAATGGAGAGGAATGGAATCGAAAGGAATGGAGAAGAATGGAATGGAATGGATTGAAATGGAGAGCAATGGAATGGATTGGCATAGATAGGAAAGGAATGGAATGGAAAGGAATGGAATGGAAAGAAATTTAATGTAATTGAATGGATTGTAATTGATGGATTGGAGAAGAATGGAATGGAATGCAATGGAGAGGAATGGAATTCAGTAGAATGAAATGGAATGGAATGGAGAGTAATGGAATGTAATAGATGGGATTGGAAAGGAAAAGAATGGAATGGAATGGAATAGAATGGAGATGGATGGAATATAAAGGCTTGCCATGGAATGGAATCGATTGGAATGGTGAGAAATGGAATGAATGGAATGGAATGGTGTGGAATGGAATGGAATGGAAAGAGGTGGAATGGTTTGAAATGGAGTGGAATGGAGTGGCATGAAATGGAATGGAATGGAATAGAATGGAGTACAATGGAATTGAATGGAATGTCGAGTATTAGAATTTAATGGAATGGATTGGAAAAGAATGGAATGGAACAGATGCAAATGGAATGCCAAGGAATGGAATTGAATGGAATAGAATGGATAGAAATGGAATGAGGAGGATAAGAATGGAACGTAATGGCGAAGAAAGGAATGGAATGGAATGGAGAGGAACGGGAGTGAATGAAATGGAAGGAAATGGAAAGGAATGAAATGGAATGGAAGGGAGAGGAATGGAATGGAAGTAATGGAATGGAATGCAGAGGAATGGAAAGGAATGGAATGGAATCGATTGGAGAGAAATGGAATGGAATGCATTGGAAAGTAATGCAATTGAGAAATGGAATGGAAAGGAATGGGTAGGAATAGAGAGGACTGTATTGGAAGGAGAGGAATGGAATGGAATGGAGAGGAATGGAAAGGAAAGGAATGGATGGATTGGAATGGAGTGTAGTGGAATGGAATGGAATCGAGTGAAATGGAATGGTGAGAAATGCAATGGAATGGAATGATGAGGAATGGAATGGAACGGATAGGAATAAAGAGGAATGGAATAGAATAGAATTGGAATGGAGCTGTATGGAATGGTGAAGAATGGAATGCAAAGGAGAAGAACAGAATGGAATGGAATGGGATGGAGAGGAATGAAATGGAGTGGAAAGGAATAGAATGGAATGGATCAAAATGGAATGGAGAGGAATGGAAAGGAATAGAGAGGAATAGAATGGAATGGAATGCAAAGGAGAGGAATGCAATGGAGTGGAATGGAATGAAGAGCAACGGAAATGAATGAGAGGAAGAGAATGAAATGGAGAGGAATGGAATGGAAAAGAATGGAGTGGAATGAAATTGCATGGGTTAAGAGGAATGGAATGAAATGCAATGGAGAGGAATTTAATGAATTGGAATGGAATGCAATGAAATGGAGAGGAATGAAATGGAATGGATGGGAATGGAATGGAAATGAATGGAGTGGAGTGGAATGGAATGGAATAGAACAGATAAGGATGGAACATAATGGAATGAAATGGAACCAAATGGAGAGGAATGATATCGAATGGAATGGAGAAGAATGGAATAGAATGGATGGATTGGTATGGAATAAAATTGAAAGTAATGGAGAGGAATGAAATGGAATAGAATGGATGGATTGAAATGGAGAGGAATGTAATGTAATGGAATTGAATAGAATGGAATGGAATTGGAATGGAGTTTTATGGAATGTTGAGGGATGGAATACAGTGGAAAAGAATGGAGTGGAATGGAATGGTTTGGAATGGAGTGGAATGAAATGGCATGGAATAGAATAAAATGGAATGGAACAAAATGGAATGGAGAGGAATGGAATGGAATGGAGAGGAGTGGAATAGAATGGAATGGAACAGTGAAGAATGGAATGGAAAGAATGGAATCGAATTGAATGGAGAGTAATGGAATGGAGTGGAATAGAATGGAGAGGAATGTAATGAAATGGAATGCAATGGATTGGAATGGAATGGAATGCAAAGGAGAAGAATGGAATGGAAAGGAGAGAAATGGAATGGAATGGAATGAAGAGAAACGGAATGGAGTGGAATGGAGAGGAATGGAGTGGCATGAAAAGGAATCGAATGGTATAGAATGGAGAGGAATGAAATATAATGGAATGGAGAGAAATAGAATGAAATGAAATGAAATGGAACGGAATGGAATGAATTGAAATGGAATGCAGAAGAATGGAATTCAATGGAATGGAGAAGGATGGAATGGAATGAAATGGAGAGGAATTCAATGCAGAGGAATGAAATGGAGAGGAATAGGTAGGAATGGAGACGAATGTAATGGAAAGGAGTGGAATGGAATGGAATGTAGACGAATGGAATGGAAAGGTTTGAAATTGAATGGATTGGAATGGAATGGTATGGAGTGGAGCGAATGGTTAGTAATTAAATGCAATGGAATGGAGAAAAATGAATTGCTATGCAATGGAAAAGAATGAAATGGAATGGAGAGCAATGGAATTAAATGGAATGGAAAGAAGTGAAATGGAATGGAGAGGAATGGAATGGAATGGAATGGAGAGGAATGGAATGAACTGGAATGGAGAGGAATAGAATGGAATGGAATGCAGTGGAGAGGAAAGCACTGGAGAGGAATGGAATGGAAAGGAATGGAGAGGAATGGAATGGAATGGAGACGAATGGAATGGAAAGGAAAGGAATGTATTTGAGTGAAATGGAATTGAATGGATTGGAGAAGAAAGGAATGGAATGCAATGGAGAGGAATGGAATGGAATGGATGGGATTGGAATAGCAAAGAATGCAACTTAATGGCATACAACGGAGTTGAATGGAAGAGAATGGAATGGCATGGAATAGAAAGGAATGGAAGCCAGGCTCAGTGGCTCAGCCTCTAATCCCACGCCTTTGGGAGGCTGAGATGAGTGGATTGCCTGGTCCGCGGGTTCGAGAATGACCTGGGCAGTGAGACCTCATCTCTACAATAAATCAAAAAGTCAGCTGGGCGTGGGAATGTAGAGGAATGGAAAGGAGTGGAATGGAGAGGAAATGAGTGGATGAAATTGAATAGATTGAAGAGGAATGGAATTGAATGTAAGGGGAAGAATAGAGTGGTATGGAAAGAATAGAAATGGAGTGGAATGGAATGAAATGGAATGGAGAGGCATGGATTTGAGTGGAACGAAATGGAGAGAATGGGAATGGAGAGGAATGGAATGGAATGGAATGAAGTGGAATGGTGAGTAATGCAAAGGAATGGAATGGAGAGTAATAGAATGGAATGCAATGCAATGGAGAGGAATGCACTAAAGAGGAAAGGAATGGAGAGGACAGGATAGGAATGGAGAGCAATTAAATGGAATGGTGAGGAATGGAATGGAAAGGAATGTAATGGAATAGAATCAAATGGAATTGATGGAGATGAACGGAATGGAATGCCATGGAGAGGAATTGAATGAAGGGGAACGGAATGCAACGGAATAAGGTGGAATAAAATGTAACGGATGAGAATGGAATGGAATGGAATAGAATGGAAGGGAAAGGAAAGAAATGGAATAGAAAGGAGATCGATGAAATAGTATGTAAAGGCATGGAATGGAAAGGAATGAAACGGAGTGGAGAGGAAAGGTATCGAATGGAATGGGGAAGAATGGAATGGAATGGAATGGCATGGAATGGAGAGGAATGGAATAGAGTGTAATGGAGAAGAATGGAATGGAACAGAATGGTATGGAATGGAATCTAAAGGAATGGAGAGGAATGGAAAAAAATGAAATGGAATGGAATAGAATGGAGAGGAATGGAATGAAGTGGAATGGAATGGAATGGAGCAGAATGAAATGGAATGTTGTTGGGAGCCAACATCTATAGCTACATGACTGAGGCCTATAAAGTCCCATCTGAAAGATCGCCTCTGACAAGCAATACCTATAATATTGGTGTGTGAATAGTGAGCAGTGTGCATACATGGCAACAAAACTTACGTTAGGATACAAAACTTTTAAGTAAATATCAATATGCCTGATGGAAAGTGCACAGCAGAATTATTTTTCTCTGTCTTTCTAAGTTGTACT